>NC_064928.1:141990521-142290521 GCF_023897955.1 Schistocerca gregaria | reverse complement strand
TGTCAGTCAAATCTACCATCTGCATATTAGTCAGTGGGAAAGCTAGGTACCTAAAATTACTTCTATTTTTCTCTCATATTTCTTTTGACAATAAGCTCACTTGGCTTCCAGTGTCCAAATGAAACTCCACCATCTGATTATCAATACACCCTTATACCACCAGTATTGTGATGTTCGTCTCCTTTCCTTCTGCTTCCATAAGTAATCCCTCATCGAAAGCTTGATGAACTTCACATTTGAGGAACGCATGTTTAAAAACATTATAAATTTGCAATTCACTAGGCATAAGAATGGCTTTTACATTCTCTATGACCTTTTTCATCATGACATTATCACTTTATAATGATACAGCCTCCCCAAAATTCCTATGAAATGTCTGATACTAACCTACACACACACACACACACACACACACACACACACATATATATATATATATATATATATATATATATATATATATATATATATATATTAAAAACAAAGATTCCAAGACTTACCAAGCGGGAAAGCGCCGGCAGACAGGCACATGAACAAAACACACAAACACACACACAGAATTACGAGCTTTCGCAACTGGCAGTTGCTTCGTCAGGAAAGAGGGAAAAATGAAAGGATGTGGGTTTTAAGGGAGAGGGTAAGGAGTCATTCCAATCCCGGGAGCGGAAAGACTTCCCTTAGGGGAAAAAAAGGACAGGTGTACACTCGCGCACACACACACACACACACACATATCCATCCGCACATACACAGACACAAGCAGACATATTTAAAGGCAAAGAGTTAAGGGCAGAGATGTCAGTCGAGGCGGAAGTACAGAGGCAAAGAAGTTGTTGAAAGACAGGTGAGGTATGAGCGGCGGCAACTTGAAATTAGCGGAGGTTGAGGCCTGGCGGGTATCGAGAAGAGAGGATATACTGAAGGGCGAGTTCCCATCTCCGGAGTTCGGATAGGTTGGTGTTGGTGGGAAGTATCCAGATAACTCGGACGGTGTAACACTGTGCCAAGATGTGCTGGCCGTGCATCAAGGCATGTTTAGCCACAGGGTGATCCTCATTACCAGTAAACACTGTCTGCCTGTGTCCATTCATGTGAATGGACAGTTTGTTGCTGGTCATTCCCACATAGAAAGCATCACAGTGCAGGCAGGTCAGTTGGTAAATCACGTGGGTGCTTTCACATGTGGCTCTCCCTTTGATCGTGTACACCCTCCAGGTTACAGGACTGGAGTAGGTGGTGGTGGGAGGGTGCATAGGACAGGTTTTACACCGGGGGCGGTTGCAAGGGTAGGAGCCAGAGGGTAGGGGAGGTGGTTTGGGGATTTCATAGGGATGAACCAAGAGGTTACGAAGGTTAGGTGGACGGCGGAAAGACACTCTTGGTGGAGTGGGGAGGATTTCATGAAGGATGGATCTCATTTCGGGGCAGGATTTTAGGAAGTCGTATCCCTGCTGGAGAGCCACATTCAAGGTCTGATCCAGTCCCGGGAAGTATTCTGTTACAAGTGGGGCACTTTTGGGGTTCTTCTGTGAGAGGTTCTGGGTTTGAGGGGATGAGGAAGTGGCTCTGGTTATCTGCTTCTGTACCAGGTTGGGAGGGTAGTTGCGGGATGCGAAAGCTGTTTTCAGGTTGTTGGTGTAATGGTCGAGGGATTCAGGACTGGAGCAGATTCGTTTGCCACGAAGGCCTAGGCTGTAGGGAAGGGACCGTTTGATATGGAATGGGTGGCAGCTGTCATAATGGAGGTACTGTTGCTTGTTGGTGGGTTTGATGTGGACGGATGTGTGCAACTGGCCATTGGACAGATGGAGGTCAACATCTAGGAAAGTGGCATGGGATTTGGAGTAGGACCAGGTGAATCTGATGGAACCAAAGGAGTTGAGGTTGGAGAGGAAATTCTGGAGTTGTTCTTCACTGTGAGTCCAGATCATGAAGATGTCATCAATAAATCTGTACCAAACTTTGGGTTGGCAGGCTTGGGTAACCAAGAAGGCTTCCTCTAAGCGACCCATAAATAGGTTGGCATACGAGGGGGCCATCCTGGTACCCATGGCTGTTCCCTTTAATTGTTGGTATGTCTGGCCTTCAAAAGTGAAGAAGTTGTGGGTCAGGATGAAGCTGGCTAAGGTGACGAGGAAAGAGGTTTTAGGTAGGGTGGCAGGTGATCGGCGTGAAAGGAAGTGCTCCATTGCAGCGAGGCCCTGGACGTGCGGGATATTTGTGTATAGGGAAGTGGCATCAATGGTTACCAGGATGGTTTCTGGGGGTAACAGACTGGGTACGGATTCCAGGCGTTCGAGAAAGTGGTTGGTGTCTTTGATGAAGGATGGGAGACTGCATGTAATGGGTTGAAGGTGTTGATCTACGTAGGCAGAGATACGTTCTGTGGGGGCTTGGTAACCAGCTACAATGGGGCGGCCAGGATGTTTGGGTTTGTGAATTTTAGGAAGTAGGTAGAAGGTAGGAGTGCGAGGTGACGGTGGGGTGAGGAGTTTGATGGAGTCAGGTGAAAGGTTTTGTAGGGGGCCTAAGGTTCTGAGGATTCCTTGAAGCTCCGCCTGGACATCAGGAATGGGATTACTTCGGCAAACTTTGTATGTAGAGTTGTCTGAAAGCTGACGCAGTCCCTCAGCCACATACTCCCGACGATCAAGTACCACAGTCGTGGAACCCTTGTCAGCCGGAAGAATGATGATGGATCGGTCAGCTTTCAGATCACGGATAGCCTGGGATTCGGCTGTGGTGATGTTGGGAGTAGGATTAAGGTTTTTCAAGAAAGATTGAGAGGCAAGGCTGGAAGTGAGAAATTCCTGGAAGGTTTGGAGAGGGTGATTTTGAGGAAGAGGAGGTGGGTCCCGCTGTGATGGAGGACAGAACTGTTGCAGGCAGGGTTCAATTTGGATAGTGTCTTGGGGAGTTGGATCATTAGGAGTGGGATCAGGATTGTTTTTCTTCTTTCCTGACGAAGCAACTGCCAGTTGCGAAAGCTCGTAATTCTGTGTGTGTGTTTGTGTGTTTTGTTCATGTGCCTGTCTGCCGGCGCTTTCCCGCTTGGTAAGTCTTGGAATCTTTGTTTTTAATATATTTTTCCCATGTGGAAGTTTCTTTCTGTTTTATATATATATATATATATATATATATATATATATATATAATGATGTAAATAAAATAGAAAGAAACTTCCACATGGGAAAAATATATTAAAAACAAAGATTCCAAGACTTACCAAGCGGGAAAGCGCCGGCAGACAGGCACATGAACAAAACACACAAACACACACACAGAATTACGAGCTTTCGCAACTGGCAGTTGCTTCGTCAGGAAAGAGGGAAAAATGAAAGGATGTGGGTTTTAAGGGAGAGGGTAAGGAGTCATTCCAATCCCGGGAGCGGAAAGACTTCCCTTAGGGGGAAAAAAGGACAGGTGTACACTCGCGCGCGCGCACACACACACACACACACACACACACACACACACACACACACACACACACACACACACACATATCCATCCGCACATACACAGACACAAGCAGACATATTTAGGCAAAGAGTAAGGGCAGAGATGTCAGTCGAGGCGGAAGTACAGAGGCAAAGAAGTTGTTGAAAGACAGGTGAGGTATGAGCGGCGGCAACTTGAAATTAGCGGAGGTTGAGGCCTGGCGGATATTGAGAAGAGAGGATATACTGAAGGGCGAGTTCCCATCTCCGGAGTTCGGATAGTACTTGATATTCATTGTGAAAGCAAATAGGTTCTGAAAAAACATATATTGTCATCATTATCAAGAGATTGTTGTCATTAATAAAATTATGTACAAATGTTAAATTAAATGATTAATCAACAAATTGAAGGAATACATAAAAAGCAACAGATAATAAAATACTGTGGAAGTGTTGGTGTAGGTGGCTGGCACCTCTAATTACCATAATTACAATTGAGTAACGATTTAGTACAAAGAACCTCATTATCTTGAGAAACAGTTTGAAAGTTATTAGCAAATGATGCATTTTCATTTGTTATTTATTTTTATGTCTTCCTCTGCAATTAATAGTCCTTGTAATTACACTTCGAATTAACTCTCCAATTGTTTGCATCTCACAGTTTTGAAATTTTAGAATTTGAGGCTTGATTTGTAACTTTCTCGTATGCAGTTGGATAAAGCACATGTTAGTAACCAAATCAAAACTGTAATTAATTACTTAACTAATTACAATAATGTCTCTTGTATTGTTTTAAAGTTCGGAATGATTTTCTTATGAAAAACTAAAGATATTACTAGAGAAGAATGTTATTTAAATATTGTATTTTATACCTTATTCGGCTGTAACATGAGTTTCTTTAGGTTTTGTAAATTTTAATTGAAATGTTCAAATTATACAAAATTAATAATGGAATATTTTGTAAGCAACTGTTAAAATTCTATAGAAGAGAAAGCAGCGAGGCTGTGAGGGGGTCAGTTAGTTGTTGAGTCTGCTAAAGAGTCTGGAAGTGAAAGAGATCTGTGAAGTCTATGCTTTGTTTACACGATGTGTGTGCAGTTCAGATGTCAATTAATATGAATAAAATTTTGTAAAGCATGAAAATTTCACATTCATTTATCAATGGACCAGGCAGAAGATACTTAAGTAACATTCAACATGAATCATTACAACTTACAGATTACTTGACTATCACATTTCTGATTATTATAATTTGTATTACTACTATTGCCATTAGGGTGGTTAACATTATGATTATTGTTGCTGTGATCTTTATTACTATTATCATTACTATTGTAATTATCATATGATGAGTCATTTTATCCTCTTTTATTTCTCTGTTTCGAGTACCTCAGATTTCGATATCCATTGTGGGTAATTTGTTCCTCCTTTACCCCTTACTTTTTCCTTTACTAAAGCTGTTTTCATTTCCATTTACTTCTGCGCAGTTAGATATGCTAGTTAGTTTCTGCTTTATCTTTATTTAAATAAGCCAACTGGTCTGGCAGTTCTAACAGAGGTTGGGTCCACCTGTCACCCACCAAACGTTCTCACACTTTATCAAGCAAATGTGTTATTAACACTTCAATTACATGTAACTCCTTGATGGGCTCATCCAAGTACAAAGCTTGGTTCAAATGGTACTCAACAAAATTCCTGAAACCATCCTACTCAACTTATTATCTCTGGGACCCAAATAATTCTAATCTCAGTTTTCTTTGTGAACTGTCAGACCAGCATTTGGCCTTAAATGCTCTAGAGAAATCTTGGACAATGGTAAACTGGTTCGAAACTTACAGTGCCCACTGTAAATAATCTTCCTCCAAATGACTTACAATGTACCTCATACTCTTATAGCTACCTGAGAAGGAAGTACAGCTCCTTGAACAGACTTTAGAAGACTTATTGGGTGCAAAGAACTTCTGGGTGTAAACTGTGGAAAATAACTTCAGTTCCTCCACAATATCCCATCAGCCATTCTTGAATGTAGCAATCTGATGTCGACTGGTATGATCAGTGGGCCTGTCCACCACTCTCAGGACAACAACTACTTACCTTACTGTAAGGAGTTGAAGTTATGTAACTTCCATTATTTACTCCAGGTTTGCTTGTAGAGACACTTCTGTTACCTTAAAAAGTGACGACATTTAGACTGTGAATAGTGTTCATCAACTTCTCAAGAACCAACCTTCGGATCTTGTCTATTTGAGAGCCTATAATATTTCCTAGTTCATTAATGTGGGTCTGAACCCTTTGACTACCTCTTATCTCTTGAGCAGAGATGTCCTTAAACAATTAGCTGTTCATTTCCTGTGACTATTTGGATTTTTCAATTTCACCGGATAGTGACACCAGTTTACCCAGTTTTACTTCAACAGCAGACATTCTATTGTTTGCATCTTCATGTTTACTATGAAAATCAGAATGTAACATCTCTGATCCCTTTTATCCTCCTCTAGACGTTCCTTTAACTCCTCCTATCCTTCATTTAGTCTTCCAATAAGCTGTTCCAAGTAAGCCTTCACACTCTGTTCTATTTATAAGAACTGTCTCACAATCAAACGTGAAAATGCATGTTATAATTCTCCTCCAATGTAGCCTCCCTTTACTAAGAACTCACTTAAAACTAATACTACTAGTAGTTAACATCTATTAAAATAATATTTATCACAACTTAATCTGTGACATAAATTCCTACACTGCAGGATAATCACACCAGAAAAACTTCTACTAAGACAACCCACATTGTAAAACATTTTGATACTTAAATTTACATGAAAGCCTTGTTCCTAGTCACTCTCTGGTGTAGGCTGGAGAGAGGCATGGTTGATCTCCTGCTGTGACGTCAACTAATAAAGTGATGTGCCGCCACTCTCTTTCATAAACCTTTACTCTCTTGATATACCTTAGACTAAAGGTAAATGTGCATACTGCTCAACAATATTTTATTTTCCATCCAGTAGGGTACTTATTACAGATTTTGTACAAATGATGCTGTTCAATTATTAAGTACTTGCTTACAATGCCAGTAAATAATGACTGTGTTGGAAGAATGTTGATACAGTACATCACTGCTTACAAGCACCGGTGTTCCACCAAATATTACTACTAAATTGGCTTACTGAAAGAAAAACAAATTGCTACCTTCACACTCACCCTCAATTACCATGATTAATAAGCTCTATGCCTGTTCAGGAACTGGCCTCTGCCATCTGTTCTTTCCACAGAGGTTACCATGAAATGGGCACTTGCCCCAGTCATCTCTGAAGTGGATATAATACTATCAGTGATTCATGTTAAATGTTCCTTTGGTTCAGAGTTGCATCTTGTGACACAGCATGCTACCTATGCTATATCATCAATTCCTATTTATCTAGGTCCGTAGGGCCTCTCCAACAAATGTAGCATGTGAGTTGTATGACAAACTCTAGGCTACCACACAGAGCAACTCACTACATCCAGAAACTTTCTCTTCCCTGTTACAGCGTTCTGTAAGGGCTACTAGTTTCAAAAACTATACGAAGGCGGAATGTACGCTGACTCCAAATACCAACCATTCCAATCTCATTCAAATACCTTATATTCACGATAATACAGCTTCATATTTGAAAATCCCATTTGGATTGAAATCAACACTGCTCATTCTGGCACACCAGCAGAATTGCACAAGCACAATCTGCATGTTGAAATGACCACAGTAGTACTACTCCAGTGCAACTATACTCAGAGACACGTGTACAAAAGACTATACGTACTAGTCTCTGACCAAATTGGAACTGCCACGACAATCATGTTAAAGCATGATGTAACTATGAACTTAAATAAATGAATATTGATAGCCAACTTCTAAGAACACTTTAATTCTTGATTTCTGCCATCACATTTTGGAATAGTGGCCAGAGGCTGCTTGTATTTCACGTTTGCCACACAGAATCCTGTTCTGAGGGAATCACTGGTTCCACAAAAAATGAGAGTTATCTTGCCTCCACATATAATCTCTCTCTCGACCCCCCTCCACCCCCCCCCCCCCCCCTCCCTCTCTTTCTCTTTGGGCATGTTAGGTAAGAGATTTTCTTCTGATGTTGTAGGTCAGGCAAAGTATTTTATTCCTATTACATAAGCCATTTGGGTAATTCCTCAGTCTTCTGATGGCAGTAAAGATAAATTAAAATCAATTCCTGAACAATTGTGATGCAGCGTTTGAATTTGTGCGTTATAACAAGGCTCTTCGAGAGATTAATTCTGTAAAAGGAAAAGTTGAATGTCTCAAACAGTGTAATACCATATTTCAGTGATCACCTTAAAAATTGTATTGATGAACCATCTGTGGATTGAAGAACTGATCATAGAAAGATGTGTTCTCAGAAATTCATCATGGTTCAGTTATAGGACTATTGATTTTCTCGTTGCATTTAGTATCACTCTGCTATGTTGTCAGATATGATGGTACCCTTCACTCAGTGTTACAACGTGTACAAGTACTGCATCTTCAAATAAACACTAAGAAGTTACAAGGCATCCTCATTCATGAAATGATGACCACCAAAAATTTTCATGAAACATTTCCTCCTATACGCTTTGATGGTATGCACTTACCGTATCCAGAAACAATGAATGGCTTCAACATAATCTTGGATTAGCTTATAAGCTAGAATGAACTAACTGCCACAGAATGGTTATTGGAAATTGGCCTTGTCAAATGAAATTCAAAAATTCAGGAAATATTTGCACTTATAATAAAACAGGACCTAGTTCCATCTTAAGGTCTGCTGAATCTTCACTTCTGTGGTATAGTAGTTAAGATAACCCACATAGGCAAGATGTCTATGTAACAATCCATTATGTAATGAGGTTACTATTCTTGTATTGGATATGACTGGACAGTCCATGTAACTAAGATATGCTGCATGTTATCCATTGGTCTCATAATCACTGCTGTCCTCAGTATCTCTTCTTGCACATCAAAAGTCGGCCACCATTCCACAACTGTAACACAAGGTATGAGATCCCCTGAGGGATCACAAGTGAAATTATAAGCATTGGTGACACAAACTGCACAGAAAGTGTAGTCTGCAGTTGCAGATTTCTTCGCACTTAAGTGCGTGTTTGACGTATCTTTAGGAGAGGATATACCATCTCACTGATGGTATATTAGTGCATATTTCTGGTGTGTAAATTAATGCACTTTATTGTTATTTTGACTACATATATGCTTAACATTCCAGTCACATTAACTGTACAACAAATTAACCGGAGTCCACATGTAGAGTATTTTTGCATGCAGCTGATGCACACTCCAGTGCAATGCAAAGTAACAAACTTGTACAGCCTTAAGACTGACTACTATGCACAAATAGGCCACTGCGCTGTGGTCAGAGTCAAGTGTCAGTGCATGTGTCTGCTGTGAAATCATGGCCCCACTGTTTCTCCATGCATAAAAGACAAACTGCCCTTCGCAGATTGCGACTTGCTTTTCTTCTGGAAAGCCAAGTCACGTGCGGTCTGCAACATAAGAAGAACTCTACCCACATTCTCTCATGTAAGTGCAGAGTGTCTTCTCACTCAGTGAATGTAGTTTTTTCCAAACCAGCTACCGGTACTATTATGCTAATGATTAAATTCAGGATGTGCCTTCACCCTGCCCAAGTGCTTTGCAGCGACAGTCGGACAAACTGTTGGTGAACTTAGTCATTGCCAAATGCAGTGTGTGACTTCAGTTAGATACTGGCACTTCCATTACATTGCTTAATCGTGCCTCTCTCGCCACAGTTGACAAAATCTTGCACACAACTTCCTGCATATAATGGTCAGGACATTCCAGACGTTGGTACATGTAGTTTGCCTGCCACATTCCATTGTCACACCGGAACAGTGACGTGTACAATTGTGCATTTGCAAGAATGTGAAAATATTTTCAAATTAGATTCTTTTGGTTTTTGTATTTAGGATGATGTACTTTCTGTTCCTGCTTTTAACCTGAAGGACAGTGTTACCCATTTAATTCAGGAGTTTCCTGATTTATTTTCTGAATGACTTCACTGAGCAAATAATTTTGTGGCATGCGTTACAATGAAGGACAATGTGCAACCTACGTTTTATTGGTCACATCCTGTTCCTCATGCACTTAGAGACAAATCTGCAAGTGAATTTAAAGAATGGCAAGACAATGGTGTTATTGCTCCTATTCAGGCTAGTCAATGGACTTCTCCCTTACTAATCTTACCAAAGCCTTCAGGAAGACTTCATCTTTGTGTTGACTCGAAATCCACTGTGAATTCACAAACAATGATTGATACTTATCAACTGCCTCATCCTGAAGAATTAATGGAGAAGCTTTGTGTAGGCTGTTGCTTTTAAGACTGACTTATGTGATTGCAAATTCTACTTGATGAGGAATCTCAGAAAGTGTTTGTGGTCAATATACATTTACGATTGTTCAAATTTTTGCTCTTATGCTTTGGCAATGCTTCTGTGCCTGCCATATTACAATGTTACTTACAATTTAGTGCAAAAGTTCCATTCTGTTCAAATTACTTGGACAATATTGTGGTGTCAGCCACACACCTGAGGAACATATCAGTGACCATTGTACGCTTATTCAAGTACTTTCAGCTGCAGGTTTGAGGTGTCACCTGCATAATGTCCCTTTTTTCATACTGAAATTCAGCACTTAGGTCATATACTTAATAGACAAGATGTTCATCTCCTTCAATCACATTTGCTGGCCATCCAGAACCTACCTGCCCCATGGAAAGTGACAGAATTGCAGTCTTTTCTCAGGAAGTCGACATATTATATCCGGTTTACACCCAATGGAGCCCAGATCACTGCTCTGTTGCATTGTTTGCACTGGAAGAATGTGCCTTTTGTTAGGACCAAAGAATGTCAAGATGCATTCCAGAATCTTAAAAATGTCATGTTGAGTGACAGATGCCTTGTTCATTTTGATCCTGCTAAGCCTGTGGTTTTGGCAGTGGACTCTTCTTCGTACAGTATCGGAGCTATACTCTCGCACAGATTTGGTTCACAGGACAAGTTGATTGCTTCTGCTTCCAAGTTATTGACCTTATCTGTTTGGTCAGAAGTTTTACCAAGTGATGGACCATAAGACAATTCAATCTTCGTTTATCTGTCAAGATCGGTTCTGCCACTCAGAAGCTGCAACATTGGACTTAGTTATTGTCAGAGTATATGTATGACTTATTGCCCTGGCCCATGTCGAAGTGGGCAAATGCTGAAGCCCTTCCTCACCTTCCTGTTAGTCCTGATTCTGAATTCAATGCTACTGCCACATCTTGTTGGCAGATCGATGTGCAGGACACTGAACTTCTACAGACTTTTCCTCTCCACTACAGAAAAATTGTTCAGGTCACAGAAGCAGACCCTGACTTGAATCTTTTGTTGCACTACTCCCATACTGCTTGGCCTCATTCAATAAAGAACATTCAAAATTCTTTTGTGGACAAATATTTTGCTCGCCGGCATAGCATCTCTGTCCAGCATGGCGTGATTTTATTGCAAAAAGAACTAGACAATTGCGTGTGCTTATTCCTAAAATGTTGCAAAAAAATGTGTTGCAATAGCTCCACCAAGAACACTGGGAAATTGTACGCACAAAACAGATAGCACGTTGGCACTGTACTTGACCAGATGATAGCTCAGTATCACCCTTTTGCTGAGAACCTATGGGCCCTATCGCTTGGCGAAAGTATCGATCACCGTGGCAATGAGCGCATATTGACTTTGCTAGTCCCTTTTGGTACACTTGTTGGCTTATTGGTATGGACTCTTTTAGCAAATATCCGTTTGCAGTGACAATTAACTCTACTATGCCATATAGTACTATTCAGGTTTTATCATAGATTTTTTGATTTGCCTGAACAGCTGGTTACAGACAACAGACCACAGCTTATGGCTCAAGACTTTGAACAGTTTTGTACAGCCAATGGCATCACTCGCTTTACCAATGCTGTGTTTCATTCCTCAGTTGAATGAAGAACCTGAATGATTGGTGCAAATGTTCAAGAAACAGGTGAACAAACTACATGCCTTCCACTACTTCTCTTCCTTGCAACATACTATACCCAGCCCTGTGAGGTTCATCGCCGGCGGAGCTTCTACATGGTCAGCGTCACTGCATGCTGCTCCATTTGCTGCACCCACTGCAGCACACAGCACCTCCCACACTCCACAAGTATTGCTTTGACCATAATGAATCTATTATTTTCAGAGTTTTTGGTCGCACCAGGGACTGGAAGAGAACAAGGTCCTGCTGAGTTGCTGCACAGCCATTAGGATCAGATTCGTGCTTGCCGTTTGTGAGGTTCTTCTGCAGACTTTCTGTCCCCAGATTTGCATCCTAACGGGATCTTGCGACCGGGCCAGCCGCACCTGAGTGCCTCCCTGGCACTGCCTGTGGAACCCACAAAGATGGACACATTACATTCACTGCTGCACCAACTCAACTTCTCGGATCTAATTCCGGTGTCTCCCACGAACTCAGAACTGTCGTCGTCATCACCCTCACCATTGTTGTTGCCACCCTCTCGGTTTTTTGCTGGACTGGCTTAGGAAGAGTGTGGGAGCCCTTTCGGGAGCTTTCCAACCAACGTCCCCCTCAGAGTGCAGGACGCATATCAGAGCGTGGTCGCCGGCTCAGTGTTAGTGCCAGTTGTGGCTCCTGGCTCCACATGTCACCCTGCTTCATGCCCTCCCCACGTTATTGTAAGATGGCACCCTTCTCGACAACGGTGTGGCATTTTGGGGGGAGGAATGTGCAGTCCTAAAGCACCGAATGCACACTGACCAGCGCAGGACTGAGAAACGGCTTCAAGAAACCGTTAACCTGCTTGCCAATGGATTGAGCGGGTAGTGCCACACCTCCAAGAAAACAGAATTCAGCACCCCCTGTGAATGCTGATTCAACCAGCTACTTATTGCCGGACGGCCCCAATTCGGTCACAGACTTCGAGTGCAACAGTACTGAGTAATAGGAAGATGTTACTTAGCCCACATTCTGCGAGTAGTAATAGAGAATAAAGTACTTGTATGTAGGAGGCACACGAACCACACGATTCACGAGAAGTTCGGTTTGTTTTCTTTTTAGAAAGAAAGTTTTCTATTAATTAGAAAGGGTTTTGTACAGATGATTTTGGATTCCTGCCATTGCAACTTCTCTTCTTCCTTGTTTGTGCCAGTGCTGGCTCCCACAGCAGCGGACACACCATTATTTTTACAATAATTGCCACAGGAGACTTGGCACAGCTTTGTACTTATTCTTGCAGCAGAAGACTGTTGACCCAGCGGAGATGTGAGTGCATGAAGAACAGCTATCAGCTCTTGCCCAATCTTTGCATCACTCATGCAACAAAGTTCTTTATATTAAATAATTGGTCCAATGGCCTTGCCACAGTGGTAACAATGATTCCTGTCAGATCACTGAAATTAAGTGCTGTCGGGCTTGGCTAACACTCGGATGGGTCACTGTTGACGTCTTCCAAGTGCTTTTGGCAAGCGAGGTGCACTCAGCCCTTGTGAGGCCAATTGAAGAGCTACTCGATTGAGAAGCAGCGGCACCAGTAATAAAAACTGACAGTGGCTGGAAGAGCAGTATGCTGACGACATGCCTCACAATATCTGCATTTGGCGGTGCCTAAGGGCTGAGGATGACACAGCAACCAGGCTGTACCATTGAGCCTAGGCCTGTTTGGACGGTGTTTACTTTTATATTAAATAATTATTACAATAAAAATCTCTAACATTCAATTGTAACATATTATATAGCATATTTCAACATATATAGAGGAAGTGGAAAAATCTTCACTGGTACAGCCCAATTGGTAGGGGTGAGTATTACTGACAATGAATTTAACAAGTCTCAGTTGTAACATACCAACAAGAATTATTGATAAAAGACTAGGATAGTTGGTAAAAGTCACCTCGATTTAGATAACTTAGGGTTCGAAAAAAATTAAGGAACATGAGACACAATAAACACGCTATGACCTAGACTATGTGATCAAAAGTATCCAACATCTGGCTGAAAATTATTTAAAAGTTCGTGGTGCCCTCCATCGGTAATGCTGCAATTCAGTATGGTGTTGGCCCACCCTTAGCCTTGATGACAGATTCCACTATCACAGGCATATGTTCACTCAGGTGCTGGACAGTTTCTTGGGGAATGACAGCCCATTCCTCACGAGTGCTGCACTGAGGAGAGGTACAGATATCAGTTGGTGAGGCACGGCACGAAGTCGGCGTTCCAAAACATCCCAAAGGTGTTCTGCAGGTCAGGACTCTGTGCAGGCAAGTCCATTACAGGGATGTTATTGTAATGTAACCACTCCGCCACAGGCTGTGCATTATGAACAGGTGCTCGACTGTGTTGAAAGATGCAATCGCCATCCCTGAATTATTCTTCAACAGTGGGAAGCAAGAAGGTGCTTAAAACATTAATGTAGGCCTGTGCTGTGATTGTTCCATGCAAAACAACGAGTGCAAGCCCCCTCCATGAAAAACATGACCACACCATAACACCACTGCTCCAAATTTTACAGTTGGCACTACACACGCTGGCAGATGATGTTCACCGGGTATTCGCCATACCCACACCCTGCCACATTGTGTACCATGATTCGTCATTCCATACATCGATTTTCCACTGTTCAATCATCCAATGTTTATGCTCGTTACAACAAGCGAGGTGTCATTTAGATTTACCGGCGTGATGTGTGACTCATGTTGCATGTAGTTCAACCATGCCTACACGGTTAATACTGCGGTTCGATCGAGTCCGCACTGTTACTCTGTGCCAGGAATGGCTCTCAACAAGGGAAGTGTCCAGGGGTCTTTGAGTGAACCAAAGCGATGTTCAGACATGGAGGAGATACAGAGAGACAGGAACTACCGATGACATGCCTCGTTCAGGCTGCCCAAGGGCTATTACTGCAGTGGATAACCACTACCTACGGATTATGGCTCGGAGGAACCCTGACGGCAACACCACAATGGTGAAAAATGCCACAGGACGTCATGTCATGACTCAAACTGTGCGTAATAGCCTGCATGATGCGCAACTTCGCTCCCGACGTCCATCTTTGCAACCACGACACCATGCAGCACCGTACAGATGGGTCCAACAACATGCCGAATGGACTGCTCAGAATTGGCATCATGTTCTCTTCACCGATGAAGTGTCACATATGCCTTCAACCAGACAACTGTCGGAGATGTTTTTGGAGGCAAACTTGTCAGGCTGAACCCTTTAGACACACTGTGCAGCGAGTGCAGCAAGGTGGAGGTTCCCTGCTGTTTTGAGGTAGGATTATGTTGGGCCGATGTACGCTGCTGGTGGTCACGGAAGGTGCCGTAAGAGCTGTACGATATGCGGGTGACATCCTCCGACTGCTAGTGCAACCATATCGACAGCATATTGGCAAGGTATTTGTCTTCATGGACAACAATTCGCACCCCCATCATGCACATCTTGTGAATGACTTCCTTCAGTACAACGACATCGTTCGACTAGAGTGGCCAGCAAGTTCTCCAGACATGAACCCGGTCGAACATGTCTGGGATGGACTGAAAAGGGCTGTTTACAGATGACATGACCCACCAACCCCTCGTGGGATGAACACCGAATTGCCATTGAGGTGTGGGACAATCTGGACCGACAGTGCCTAGATAAACTTGCGGATAGTACGCCATGATGAATACAAGCATGCATCAATGCAGGGTGACGTGCTACTGGGTATTAGAGGTACCCGTGTGTACAGAACTCTGGGCCACCACCTCTGAAGGTCTCGCAGTATGGTGGTACAACACGCAATGTGCAGTTTTCATGAGCAATAAAAAGGGCAGAAATGGTGTTTATGTTGATCTCTAGTCCAGTTTTCTGTACAGGTTCCAGAACTCTCGGAACCAAGGTGGTGCAAAACTGTTTTTGAAGTGTGTATAATGTCCATAATGTTTTTTTCTCATTTTCCTAAATAATTATATTTGGACAATTCAGCATTTGCCACTTTTAGTCTTCAGTTATGGTCCACAATCAACTAACAAACTACATAACAAAAAACAACCTACAAGACAAATATTAACCAGGTTTCCATAAAAATCACAGCACAACAATTGTTTTAATAAGGGTAACAGATGGATACACAAGAAGTGACTATCATGTAATGGTTCGCCCATACCTGATGTCCCACTATCAATGTGTCATATCCGGCACCATAAAATCACAATGGAAGCAGGTAGTATCAGGTGTCCACAAGGATTTGATAACAGGGTGGTTGGTTGGTTTATTTATTTGGGGGAATGAGCCGAACAACGAGGTTATCAGTCTAATCGGATTAGGGAAGGAAGTCGACATTGTCCTTTCAAAGGAACCATCCCGGCATTTGCCTGAACTGATTAAGGGAAATCATGGACAACCTAAATAAGGATGGCCGGATGCGTATTTGAACTGTCATCCTCCCGAATATGAGTCCAATGTCGAATTGTATTGGAGTGCAAAACCAATAAACTAGAGCACAGCTGCTGACAATCTCAGTACCGACTTGTTTACACTGTCAAAATGGGTGCAGTATGTAAGGTTAAAACTTAACCCATCCAAAACCCAGTGGTACTGGTTGGTTATTTGAGGCTCAATAGCCTGAAATATCAGGAATCCCTACAACCTCTAACCCTAAATGGGACAAATGTCAAACCCTTTCCTCCAGCAAAGAGTTTAGGAGAAATAAAAGATGAAAATCTACACTGAAGAACCAAAGAAACTGGTACACCTGCCTAATATCTTGCAGGGCCCCCGCGGGCATGCAGAAGTGCCGCAACACGATGTGGTATGGACTCGACTAATGTCTGAAGTAGTGCTGGAGGAACTTGACACCATGAATCCTCCAGGGCTGTACGTAAGCTGTAAGAATACGAAGGGGTGGAGATCTCTTCTGAACAGCACATTGCAAGGCATCCCAGATATGCTCAATGGCGTTCATGTCTGGAGAATTTGGTGGCCAGAAGAAGTGTTCCTGAAGTCACTCTGTAGCAGCTCAGGATGTGTGGGGTGTCGCATTGTCCTGCTGGAATTGCTAAGTCCATCGGAATGCACAATGGACATGAATGGATGCAGGTGATTGAACAGGATGCTTACATTCATGTCACCTATCAGAGTCATATCTAGACGTATCAGGGGTCCCATGTCACTCCAACTGCACACACCCCACACTATTCCAGAAACTCCACCAGCTTGAACAGTCTCCTGTGACATGCAGCGCTCATGGATTCACATGGTTGTCTTCAATCCCGTACACACCCATTTGCTCGATACAATTTGAAATGAAGACACGACCGACCAGCCAACATGTTTCCAGTCAAGAACAGACCAATGTCAGTGTTGACGAGACCAGGTGATGCATAAAGATTTATGTTGTACAGTCATCAAGGGTACACGAGTGAGTCTTCAGCTCCAAAAGCCCATATCGATGATGTTTCACTGAATGGTTCCCACACTGACACTTTTTGATGGCCCAGCACTGAAATCTGCACAATTTGCGGAAGGATTGCACTTCTGTCACGTTGAACGCGTCTCTTCACTCATCGTTGGTCCCATTCTTGCAGGATCTTTTTCCAGCAACAGCGATGTCGAACATTTGATGTTTTACCGTATACCTGATATTTACCATGCACTCGTGAAATGGTCATATGCGAAAATCCCCACTTCATCCCTACCTCAGAGATGCTGTCTCCCATCGCTCGTGTGCTGACTATAGCACCATGTTCAGTCTTTCTTAAATCTTGATAACCTGCCTTTCTGGCAGCAGTAACTGATCTAATAACTGCGACAGACACTTGCTGCCTCATATAGGTGTTGCCGACGACAGTGCCATATTCTGGCTGTTTACATATCCTTGCATTTGAATATGCATGCGTATACTAATTTCTTTGGCAGTTCAGTGTAAATTGGACTGAGCACATAACTGCAATGTGCATGAAGGCCTCAGCATCTTTCCGTGCCCTACAAAAATATAAAAAGATTTTCCCTCTGTTGCTGGAAAAGAAGCTTTTACACTTATTCTTCCAATTGTTGCTCACAGTGATGTTATCCTGCAAGGTATTTCTGAAAGCTCTGGTAACTGGAAATGCATGTGTATGTTATATCTGTAATGTTCAACTCCTTAATAATACTTCACCATCACATACACAGCTATCCTGGCTGCGAGTATCTCTGGCTTCTCTACTGTGTTATCACACAAATTTCTTCCAACATGAAACTTCCTGGCAAAATCAAACTGTGTGCCCGACCGAGACTCGAACTCGGGACCTTTGCCTTTCACGGGCAAGTGCTCTACCATCCGAAGCACGACTCACACCCGGTACTCACAGCTTTACTTCTGCCAGTACCTCGTCTCCTACCTTAGAAGCTTTACAGAAGCTTGCAGAACTAGCACTCCTGAAAGAAAGGATATTGCGGAGACATGGCCCAGCCACAGCCTGGGGGATGTTTCCAGAATGAGATTTTCACTCTGCAGTGGGGTGTGCGCCGATATGAAACTTCTTCCAATATCTCTCCCTTGACCTTAATGTTCTTGTCTGAACATGGCAGAAACACGTATTCCCATGAGAGCAAAATCCTTTCTGTCCCATTCCATCATTCAGCCAGTTTCTTGACCTACTTGTCTGTAGCAGGAACACAACTCTTGAATAACCTCCCACATTATAGTAGATAACTAGAAAACATCTCCAGCTTCAGAAGACAGTTAAAAACATAGATACTGAAGTAGTGATAAGGATTACCATTGTTCCTGTATGCAATTGTTGCCCTTGTACATCCTTCTTCCCAACCAGATATCTCCCGCATTTCCCAATATTCTCAGCTGGTGCAGTCTAATTAAATTTCCTTTCTCCACAACTCGGTATATCAGAAAACATCTATTTTATACACTTATAAATAAATTCTTTTCATATTTGCTACTACCTTTATTGTTATTATTGTCATTGTCATCATCAGTATTATTATTATTATTATTATCAGCAGTACTGCCAGTATTAACTTCTTTAGTTCACAGACAGTATTACTTCCTCACATTGGCACTATAGTCATGCAAATCAGTTTAATACATTTATAATATTGAAATTGTTATTTCTTAGGTAACTACAACATAAAACAACTCCTTTATGTGTGAAAACCTGGCCTGATGTAAGAAAGAGCCCGAGAGCCCAATCAGATCAGTATAAATCCATACATATTATAAAAATGAAGGTATGTAAGCGTGTGTGTGCTCCATATATCTTCCTAAACCGCTAGACCAATTTCAACCATAATTGGTACACATTCTCCTTACTGTTAGGCAACTATCAGTTTTGAACCTTCTCTTTTCTTGAAGGTAATAAACGCTGTCTTCTTCAGTGTTGTTCGATTTGCCAGGGACACATTACCTAAATTTTTATTCTTTGAGGTCATGTGTAAACCATTAATAGAAACGTCTATGATTACTTCTGCTTGGTTTCTCCTTGTGTCTCTTAATACTTTCTGAAAAACTTATTAAACATTATGCAATTGAAAGTGAATGGGGGACAAGGGAAAGGAACTAATGATATCCACTGCGTCAGGACTTCACATGGAATCAGCAGTGACGAGCGAAAATATGTGCCAGACCAGAACTTGAAGCTGGGGTCTCCTGCTTTCTATGCAGCTGTTTTAACCACTGTACCATCCAAACACAGTGTTTATCGGAAATGTGCAAACTATCTCATCACGTACCAAAATCATGTTCCCACCTGGTGCCAACTATCTGCAGTCCCCATTCACGTCTCACGCTCACTAATTTTTTGGATATGCGCATCTGCACTGAAGGTTGTGGATTTATTGTTCACTAAGAAGAATTATATGAATGTTTGGTATCATAGCTGTGGATTCCGCACGATGTCAGATTTCGGACATGTTCGAAAGAACAGGCACCACACAATCACATAACCTATTAAAAATACTAGCAACTAGATTGATAAAGCCTCCAAAAGCTTCATTAACATTTGTAAAGAGGGACAGGAAGCTGGATCACAATTTCACAGAGTTGTGATCCAAAAGCTATAAAATGAGTATCAGTAGTAATTCTAATGTATTTGTGTTGTTCGCATTTAACAATATCCCATTGCAATCTGATAGATAAACAGTAAAGCCATATTCCACAAACATTTCTTTCTACATTTGTTATAACATTGTTTCTGCATATGTCTTGTTATCTGCACAAAACTAGAGATCGTACAGTGTTGTGCAGTGCTGCATCAATCTTGTGACACAAAATTTGGTATCTTTACTTACTGCATAGGTCCATCAGATTTAATTTTAATACTTTCCCCAGTAATATTTATGAGTGATATTCCATAGCTGCAAAGTAATACTTTCAGCAGTCTGACATACATACATAAAAAGCTGGCTCAAGCACCTTTTGAGGAATTTCTATTCTTTACTTGTAGCCATCCACCTTCTGTACATTGTGCTCAGACCCAGCCAAGCTTATGAAGGTCCACCTCACTACTGTCACACCCAGGCTCAGCCAGAAGCCAGCAAGGCTGGTAAACTCACACGACACAGATCGAAGGGCCCTCACCAGCCAACTTTGGCCAACGGGTGCGGGCTACACGTACTGGCTGCTGCTGGGGAGGGGGTGGGGGTTTGAATGGAGGCCTTAAAAGAACAGACAAGGAGAAAATGCTATGCTGCAACAATGACTTGGACTGAAAGTATTTTTAATACAATTATTTTTCTATTAGTGTTGTTCTATGAGACCTCCTGTACTGTGCAGACTTCGTGTAAGTTCCAACTAGTAGTTAATGAAAAGCAGTAAATGTTCTTCCCAGAGACCATCACTGAAATCGTGGTAGGTCTCAAGAAACATTTAATTCACCTGGAAGTGAGCTATGTTACAGAATAATTTCCCCATAGGTGAATGAACCTGTGATTGTCAACATTTATTGTCTACAAACCTCTGAGGTGCATGGCGGCAGAGGGTACATCCCATTTTACCGGTAATTAGGATTTCTTCCTGTTCCATTCACATAGGTAGCATGGGAAGAATGATTGTTTGAATGTCTCTGTGCATGCAGTAATTATTCTAATCTTATCCTCACAATCTCTATGAGAGTGACATGCAGGGGGTTATAGTATATCTCTAGAACAACCATTTAAAGCCGGTTGTTGAAACTTTGTCAATAGACTTTTTTTTACACCTGTCTTCAAGAGTCTGCCAGTTCACTTCCTTCAGTATCTCTCTGATACTCTCCCACAGATTAAATAAACCTGTGACCATTTGTGCTGCCATTCTTTTTATACATTTAATATCCTCTGTTAGTCCTATCTGGTACGGGTCCCACAAACTTGAAACAATGTACTAGGTTTGGTCACACAAGTGATAGCACCTTTGCAATACATTTGTTTGAAGAATTATATAGCTCGTCAAACATCCTTTAAGGATCTCCTTCATAATGGGATTTGCAGAGCACCATATGAAAATGAATGAATGAAGACTGATCTATCCAACATTGTCATCTAACTTCAACATTTTAATATATATTATTCTATGTCAATTTTGTACACTGTGCATTTGGATGTTACATATAAATGACAAACACTGACACAGTTAAAACAAGAAAAATATTCAAGTCATATTGTATGACAATATTTACATTAAATATTTACATAGAATTTTATCAGTGTAACTGATTTAACACTGAAACATGACCAGCATTGATGACACAAAAATTCCTTCATACAACTATGCAATTAATATTGGACAACAGCGGCAACAAGAACTACAACAGTGTCAACACATACCATTACACATCTGTCCACCATTATGAGTAAAAGCCATGTCATCTTTCCAGTATGTGTTGGCACTGTCACCAACTGTCCACAATAACCACTTTTGCTTTGTTGTAATTCCTGAATTTCCTGCCTCATTTATCTTATTCCTATCTTGAGCACAGTTCACACAGCAGACTGCCTCCATTCTCATTCATCCGAATCCTATTTTTTTTTTTAACCACAAGGGCCTTTTTTTTACCACAAGGGCCCTAATAAGAGTTTGGATAAACTTCAGATCCGAAAATCGGACCATGAGCTGACCACTATTCCAACCCAGGGGGTGCCGGTTCTGACCTGCTGTTGTAGTCCTCTGGCTCTTCTTTGATGTCAATTGTCAAGTCTGAGGGTGACCTCTGAAAGAGACAAACACAACAACTCTGCAGTTATGACGATTCAAGACACATCAAACACAAATGTGCTGTTAAGTTTTAAATAACGGTACAGAGGGCTTGTCTACTGCGTCCAAAATCGGTCCTCAAAGAGTGAAGTTTTGAATGAGATTAAAACACTCCACGATTTAAGAAATTTATCGCACACTCTCATACGCAACATAATTCATCTTGCATTAAAGGAAATTTACTTTGAATGTAATGTTTCCCAAACCACCATTCGCAATATTTTCCCGTGACAAGTTAGAAATGTAAACATGGTGTGATGTCACACCCATTTTAAACAGTTTGTTTGTTGTTATGAAGTATTACACGGTCTTCGTCCTAAAGCCTCCTGATATGTCAGATGACAAAACAGTATCTATGGAAATCTGCAAAATGGGTAATCTTGTTTTTTGTTCAGTGTCAGATAGTGACGATATCTGAGTTATAATACAAGAGAGAAAATAACTGTGACATCAGAAAACAAACATGACAGCAATATCAGGCCTGCTGACGATTGTAGTCTTGACAACATTCCTCTTGCAGATAGGATTACAGTACTGCAACAAAATACAAAACCTTCAACTAAGGTGGGGAAACCCACAATACATAGGATTATAGGGCATTTGACAGAAGGGAAGGTGCAATGAAATTCAATGGAAACGCTGTTCTCCCTCAGGAAATATTGGAACTCGACACTTCAGCTGTTAACAGATTTTTTCCTATCATCATCCAGTAGAATATTTCCAATATTTCTTTAGTAAAGACATCATGCTGTAGATACTCAAACAATGTTACTTGTTATGCAACCCAATAAATATGTAAATGTTAGTGCAGAAGAAACTGAACAATTTTTTGGTGCAGCCTTGTTTAAGTCGGTTGTTAAACTCCCAGCAACAAGACAGTATTGGTGTAAAGATCTTTGCCACCCTGCTGTGAGTGACATAATTAGTTTTAACATCTGGAAAGAAATAAAACATTTCATACATTTCTGTGACAACAGGAATCTAGTTCCCACTGGTGAACTCAACTGTGACAAACTGTTCAAAATTTGCCCACAGCAGACCGGCTGCGTGAAACACTGTTGCAAATACCAAAACAAGAATTCTTATCTGTGGATTAACAGATTATTCAGATACAATTATGAAATTAACACTAGAGCTCAGAGTACTGTTTCAATACCTGGCACTGTGGATCTAGGAGCTAGCAGCAATACTGTTGTGTGTCTTACACAAGCAGTCTCATGACATGCGAGTGACCAGTTATTTTCAAATGACTGGATCACTTGTGTATCCTTGGAAGGGTTTTTGCACAAGCAAGACATACGATTACTAGGGTGAGTCCAGACCAATCAACAACCTTGTTGCATTTTACCTAAGGGGGCAGAAATGTATGTCAATGTATGTTAGAGCCAAAATAGAAGGCGAAAAGAATTGGCTTTTCAGGAATGAAAAAGAATACAAAATGATATTTTGTCCACACACTGTGATGATCTACAATGTGAACATTGGGCTATGTCAATTTATTCTGTGCTTGGATATTAGAAAATTAAACCTTTTTTTTAATGCCTGAAGATATTCTGTGATCTAGTTCGCATGAACAGCTGGCTATTAAGGAGAAGGAGAAATAACAATTACTTGCTCCTTGTTGATTTCAAGGTAACAGTTGCAGGGGTCCCAGTAAAACAGGGAAATCCCCATCCAAGGAACATGGTAGGCTAAGCAATGAAATCCACAAACAGTTGAACAGTAAGAAACAATGTCTTATGTATATATTTCAAATATTGCATCACACATCCTGAAACTGGTATCACATGATATTAGCTGTTATTGTATGCTGTACCATATATGAAATGAAACCTTACTTCAAAAATTTTATTTATTTGCCTGCATTTACCTCACCTGAATTCTTCTGCCTTATTGATCATAATTGTACTTACAACAATGCAACAAACAGCACACCCATACAAAGGGAATAACTGTTTGTTCAACTTCTCAAATACTGATGAATAAACAAATACAACTTGCATTTTAACATGTTAGACACACAAGTGGAACTCAAGAGAAAGAATAAACACAAAAATGAAGAAATGTTGCCAAGTTAATTTACTTGGTAACAGAGAAGCTTTACAGCAATAAAAGATACATAAAATGGCTTTAAAAGCTCTCAGAACTAATAATGAAGGGGCAGAGTGTCAAAAATATGAACAATGATGTGCAGTCCAACATCTGTTTTGCCATTGACTATAAAGATAACATTACATGTTTATGTACACTTACAGCTTCTGTATCGACGTCATACTCATCGTTTGATGTCCGCTTACTGCCCAAGAGAACATCCATAATGGATTTGGGGATGTGAGCACGCTGAAACAAGTAAAAGATGAGTCACATACATTTCACCTAATCACTCAAAACTACACTGAAAAGATTTGTAAAAAACCTAGAGAACGCAAAGATAAGACGAAATCCCGATGGAGACAGCTGAAAAGGCAAATATACAAATATTGTATGAAAGCAACTCATCAAGAATTTTGAAAACCAAATACGGCAACATCAGGAATATATACAACTTTAAATATCTAGGTGAAAATATAAACATAAAAAGTGAAAATGAAGCAATTAAATTCAGACCTGGAAAAAAAAAGCATATATGAACGTGAGAAATTGACACAGTAACAACATTTTTCTAAAGCTGTTACATTAAGACAATGTACTAGTTATAAAATCAGAAACCCTTTGTGACTTGGAAACACTACTTTAATGTGGATGTAAAGTGGCATTAGAAGATTTGGAAAAGACAGAAATGAGAATCTTGTGAAAAATATTAGGTCCAGACAAGAACACCGATGGAAATTGGGTTTTGAGGTAAAATAATAATTAAAAAAAATACTTAATCTGCCCTAAAAAGCAGATGAGATCAGGAAAAGACATGCTACACTCTATGAACATCTAGAGAGTAAGAAAGAAGACAGATTAGCAAGGAAAAAAATTCATATATTCTTCCAAAACTGGAATATAGACACAGAAAATGGGTGGGTGGGTGGCATGACAAAAAAGAACTTAGAAGAAATGCAGATTTAACAGGAGACCTTACTCAGAGACAAATTCAGACTAGTAATAAAGAAACTCATCACTTTTCAGGAAGATACAACAAACAGAAAAACAAGCAAAAATATGGTTGAGTGCTACCAATTACCACTGGATGAACATAACAACCATTATCCTCATTCACAACGGATAATGTTAAAAAAAGAAAAATAATTGGAGTAAAATGGTCAGATGGGAGGAAAAGAACTCATTCTGAAAAAAGTAGACCTTTGGAGAAAGATTAAGGGAAAAATAAACAAACAGGTATATTGATATGGTCCTTAACTGGCCTGGGGAAGGAGTAGGGGTGGAAGGGCTGGTGTTAGAGACAGTGCACGAAATATAATACCAGATGTTGAGCACTCAGGATTTAAATTTCTTTTTAACGAACAGGTGAAATGTTGGAAAGGGTGGGGAGGGCAAGGGTTGTAAAAGAGGGCAATGGGCAGCTGAGAAGGCAGAGAAAAGACATGGACCAAGAAACATGGTGGGAAGGTTGGGCAGGTGAGTAATCTGATACAAATATAGGATGGAAGCTGAGGACTCCAGGCAAAGACAGTTACTGACAGATATTTAAAACAAAGTAGTTATTAATAAAAACACAAAACACGACTGTGTGTGCATTTGTGTGGCAAAATAATAACCCAACCTTTCTTTTTTAAAAAATAAATAAATAAATAAAATATAAAAACCCACAGGCGAACAGTGCAGGCCTCTAGGTGATGCGCTACATTGCTGAGTCATCTCACATCTCTCCATTCCCACTACCCATTCACCTGTTGACCCCTCACTCCGAGAGTGGCATTCATTTGTATCAGACTGTGTATCCACACAACTTGCTGAAAATTTTTTGGAACAGCAACTGATTAATGCGAAATTTTGCGTGAAACTTGAAAAGACTACCACAGAGAATAAGAGGCCCATTCTTTATTGTATCAAGGACACAACGATTAATGTCTTTCATGCGTTCCACTTTTGAGCGATTTAAGTGGCTCAAAGAGGGATGAAAAGAGACTGAAGATTAATCATATTTAGGAGACCCTCAATGTCAACAACAAATGAAAATATTGAAAAAATTGGAGGTTTAATCCAAAAAAGCTGTTGGTTGAGTATTTGTGTTGCTGTTGATATTGTACGGATCGACAGGATTCGACAGATTTAACATGAGGAGAGAATTTATTTATTAATGTTGCCAAGAACCTGACACCTGCCAAGTTGTTTTTGGCTAAGCATGACATTGTCATTTTGGAACATCCAACCTACTCACCAGAGTAATTTGAGACACTTAAATCTGTGTGTGTGTGTGTGTGTGTGTGTGTGTGTGTGTGTGTGTGTGTGTGTGTTGGGGGCACTTTATTAATATGAATTCTGAAAGCCATGATTCCACATTGCCATAAAGTGGATACTTCCACAGTGTGTATCTTGCAAGCTTCTGGATCCTCTGATGTTACCACAAGCCCTGATACTATCTGCAGATGACCTGCAGCATAAAGTTCCAATGGTTGTGCATTGCAGACAGCCCGCAGCGACTCTAATGCTGGCTAACAGGATAATAAAATCTACCAAAAGTTTGTGAAGTGACTTGTTGCAGTTACTATCCAAATCTAACTACCAAAATGGCTTGTTAGGCCTCAAAAAAATCACTAACCTGATTATCGGTGAAGGCTGTGACATGTGCAAGCAGAGGTTGTCTCAAGTCGGGTGAAACTTGGAAAACGTCGCTCAGCTGTGCGGGTGGTAGCTGCAGTAGGACTTGGAAGCTCTGTGGCTTTGTTCGCTGGCAGCACTTTATGAAGCCCTCCCACACTTTCTTCTGTTTCCATACCTGTTCAAATGAGAAAATTTATTATTTTCACTATCGTTGGAAAAAGAGACCCTAGAAAATGCCCTAAAGATTTTCTTCTTATTTATGTAATTTACAAGTGCACGACGAATATAGTTACCTAAGACTCCTGCATAAAGCTTTTATTATTGGTTACACAGGAGGTTAACTGGGACATTTTGTTGTCAGTGTGTTTTTTATCTCTAATTTTTGTAGCACTGGCGAAAACTCTTCACAAAGTGATTTGCAGCTTCTCAGAAGATAGTGAAAAATATATGTGATGCACCACTTACAAAAGCCAGACAACATATAGATAAATTGATCACTCTGTTTGAGAATGACTACATTTTATTTTTCAAACAAATATCTATCATTTTTTAGTTAGTGCCAAAGATTGCTTTTCATTTTTATTTTTAAGAAGTATTTTTGCTTTTTGAATTTGGAGGCACTTTTCTTTCTCATTTTATTTTCCACCACTGTCAATATAAAACAGCATATAGATAAGCTGCTTTCACCACACAAAAAGGATGTCATTACAAATATAGTCACTCACTGTTATATGTGCTTATCTGTCTCATTGCAGTTAGCCACACTCAAAGTTTTTTTACATTTTACATCTGTAACGGCATTTCAAATTAATTACAAAACTTCCTTATTTTGTAAAAATACACTGATGAACAAACATAATGACCACATGCTCAGTGGCATGCTCATCCAACTTTGGAACACAATACAACAATGATTCCGCATGACATGGAACTGACAGGTCCTCTGTGGATTTGCAGAGGTATGAGGCACCAGATGCAAATGCACAGGGTATGCAATTCCTGTACATTAAATGCACTGGTTTTTGGAAACAGAGAAGCACCAGATACTGTTCCAGGTGTATTCCATTTGGTACACATCAGATGAATCTAGTGGCGAAGACATCAACACGAGTTCACTACCATGATCCTCAAACCACTGCAGCACAATTCTGGCCTCATGACAGAGTTATCTTGTTGGAAGGTGCTACTGCTGTCAGATGATAATACATCAAGTATGTTCATTTAGTCCACAGTTGTCATGGTGGGTTTGAATGCTACCACAAATCCAATGGAGTCCTGATGAATGTCCCCCATAGCATATTACTGCTTCCACTGGCCTGCGTATGTGACACAGTGAACATTTTGAACAGCTGTTAAACTGGATAACAGTGTAGTCAGGCACTACCATCTAATTGGTATACCGAGAAACACAATTCATTCCATCAAGCGACAAATTTCCATCAATCCACGATGCAATCTTTAAAGTTCTCTGCTCACTGCAATCTTAACTCCTTTGCTGCTGTGGGCATGTGCTCCATTTGGATTTTCCAACAGTGCTGTGGACATCTGTATGTGTCCCGCATTGCAAACCTCTCACTGCGACAGACAAATTACTTTCAGGTCTTGGTAAATAATAATAATAATAATAATAATAATAATAATAATAATAATAATAAAAAGGTTCGAGTATTCATCATACAACATATGTGTCTCATTGCAGGCTATCATTTGCAAAAACCTTCGTTTTGATATCATGAATCGTTTATGATATATGACAATTGTTATGACCACAGGATTCATGACGCATAAGTATGTGAATGGGCGTGTTGCACGCGAGCACCTGCTGGTCAAGTATAAAACCCAATAACTTGAAAATGTAGTAAGATATCATTTTGCTATTATGTTCATTTAAAATTCTGATACCTTATTTACTGGGTGATCAAAAAGTTAGCATAAATTTGAGAACTGAATAAATCACGGAATAATGTAGATAGAGAGGTACAACTTGACACACATGCTTGGAATGACATGGGGTTTTATTAGAACCAAAAAAATTCAAACACTCAAAAAATGTCCGACAGATGGCGCTTCATCTGACCAGAATAGCAATAATTTGCATAACAAAGTAAGACAAAGCAAAGATGATGTTCCTTACAGGAAATGCTCAATATGTATACCATCATTCCTCAACAATAGCTGTAGTCAAAGAATAAGGTTATGAACAGCACTGTAAAGCATGTCCGGAGTTACGGTGAGGCATTGGCGTTGGATGTTGTTTTTCAGCATCCCTAGAGATGTTGGTCGATCACGAAACACTTGCGACTTCAGGTAACCCCAAAGCCAATAATCACACGAACTGAAGTCTGGGAACCTGGGAGGCCAAGCAATGACTAAAGGGGCGGCTGAGCAGACCATCACCAAACGACACGCACAAGAGATCTTTCACGCGTCTGGCAATATGGGGTGTTTTTTTTTTTGTCGTTGTAATAAAACCCCCATGTCATTCCAAGCACCTGTGTCAATTTTTACCTCTCTATCTACATTATTCCGTGGTTTATTAAGTTTTCAAATTTATACTGACTTTTTGATCACCCAGTACATTTTATTCACTTGAATGTACGAGCTAAAATCAACCATACACAAAGTTTATGCAATGCATTTCTACCTCTGCAAACTCTTCAAAATTATGTACAATGTTTTATTTAATTTGATACAGCGCAGTAAGGATGACAGATAGTGAAAAGAAATTTAGCTCCTTATCGAATGAATATATCAGCAAACAATGTATTTTCACCTAACAGTTTTTGAAAAATAAGATGATAAGTATATCATATTGGCAGAATGTCATCTCTTAGCATGTGCACCAACATTTGGTGAACAGTACAGCCATAACTAAAGCCGCCCTCAGCACAGAATGCAGAGAGTACGCCTGTAGCAGTGGAAAGGTAAATTAACAATGCTGTCGGGTCATCACGGAAACACCAGGTGTTGTTTGCTATGGAGATCCACATTCTACAATTTGCACTGGATGGTACACTCTAAAACATTTGTGCCTGCACATGTTTGTTGTCATATCTGTCACAGACTACCACCTACCTTGCCCTAGATAACAGCAACACCTCTGACCGCCACTATCTGTGTGTGTGTGTGTGTGTGTGTGTGTGTGTGTGTGTGTGTGTGTGTGTGTGAGAGAGAGAGAGAGAGAGAGAGAGAGAGAGAGAGAGAGAGAGAGAGAGAGAGAGAGACCGAACTTGTCACCTACTCAGGTTTCACCACTCGTGTCTGCTCTGCTTATACAGTTCCGTTACCACATCGCAAGCCTGCAACATCACCAGATGGCATTCAATCTTGCAGTGGACAGTGATCATAAAGCTTCGGCTCTTCAGTGTATCTAATGCTTGACTGTGTTTAAATGCCTCACAAACAAATTGCACAAGAAATATTTGATAAAATAACCTCCCAGCCTGCCAAACCCATTGTATAAGAGATAATAGAAAATGTAACTTCCAACTATACTTCTTCAAATAAGAAAAAGATTATGTGAGCTGGACAGTGCCATGTACATGGGAGACACTACAGTTAGTACAACCTCCTCTCATGGGAGGCACTGTATGTTTCTTATGGCCGTATGGAAATATTTTGCGGAAATACTACATCCAGTCACAACAGTTCTTGTACCCCCCCGGTCATCAGTCTACTGACTGGTTTGATGCGGCCCGCCACGAATTCCTTTCCTGTGCTAACCTCTTCATCTCAGAGTAGCACTTGCAACCCACGTACTCAATTATTTGCTTGACGTATTCCAATCTCTGTCTTCCTCTACAGTTTTTGCCCTCTACAGCTCCCTCTAGTACCATGGAAGTCATTCCCTCATGTCTTAGCAGATGTCCTATCATCCTGTCCCTTCTCCTTATCAGTGTTTTCCACATATTCCTTTCCTCTCCGATTCTGTGTAGAACCTCCTCATTCCTTACCATATCAGTCCACCTAATTTTCAACATTCGTCTATAGCACCACATCTCAAATGCTTCGATTCTCTTCTGTTCTGGTTTTCCCCACAGTCCATGTTTCACTACGATACTACCATACAATGCTGTACTCCAGACGTACATCCTCAGAAATTTCTTCCTCAAATTAAGGCCGGTATTTGATATTAGTAGACTTCTCTTGGCCAGAAATGCCTTTTTTGCCATAGTGAGTCTGCTTTTGATGTTCTCCTTGCTCCGTCCGTCATTGGTTATTTTACTGCCTACGTAGCAGAATTCATTGACTTCGTGACCATCAATCCTTATGTTAAGTTTCTCGCTGTTCTCATTTCTACTACTTCTCATTACCTTCGTCTTTCTCTGATTTACTCTCAAACCATACTGTGTACTCAGTAGACTGTTCATTCCGTTCAGCACATCATTTAATTCTTCTTCACTTTCACTCAGGATAGCAATGTCATCAGCGAATCGTATCATTGATATCCTTTCACCTTGTATTTTAATTCCACTCCTGAACCTTTCTTTTATTTCCATCATTGCTTCCTCGATTTACAGATTGAAGAGTAGGGGCGAAAGGCTACAGCCTTGTCTTACACCCTTCTTAATATGAGCACTTCGTTCTTGATCGTCCACTCTTATTATTCCCTCTTGGTTGTTATACATATTGTATATGACCCGTCTCTCCCTATAGCTTACCCCTACTTTTTTCAGAATCTCGAACAGCTTGCACCATTTTATATTGTCGAACACTTTTTCCAGGTCGACAAATCCTATGAACGTGTCTTGATTTTTCTTTAGCCTTGTTTCCATTATTAGCCGTAACGTCAGAATTGCCTCTCTCGTGCCTTTACCTTTCCTAAAGCCGAACCGATCGTCACCTAGCGCATTCTCAATTTTCTTTTCCATTCTTCTGTATATTATTCTTGTAAGCAGCTTCGATGCATGAGCTGTTAAGCTGATTGTGCGATAATTCTCGCACTTGTCAGCTCTTGCCGTCTTCGGAATTGTGTGGATCATGCTTTTCCGAAAGTCAGATGGTATGTCGCCAGACTCATATATTCTACACACCAACGTGAATAGTCGTTTTGTTGCCACTTCCCCTAATGATTTTAGAAATTCTGATGGAATGTTATCTATCCCTTCTGCCTTATTTGACCGTAAGTCCTCCAGAGCTCTTTGAAATTCCGATTCTAATACTGGATCCCCTATCTCTTCTAAATCGACTCCTGTTTCTTCTTCTATCACATCAGACAAATCTTCACCCTCATAGAGGCTTTCAATGTATTCTTTGCACCTATCTGCTCTCTCCTCTGCATTTAACAGTGGAATTCCCGTTGCACTCTTAATGTTACCACTGTTGCTTTTAATGTCACCAAAGATTGCTTTGACTTTCCTGTATGCTGAGTCTGTCCTTCCGACAATCATATCTTTTTCGATGTCTTCACATTTTTCCTGCAGCCATTTCATCTTAGCTTCCCTGCGCTTCCTATTTATTTCATTCCTCAGCGACTTGTATTTCTGTATTCCTGATTTCCCAGGAACATGTTTGTACTTCCTCCTTTCATCTATCAACTGAAGTATTTCTTCTGTTACCCATGGTTTCTTCGCAGCTACCTTCTTTGTACCTATGTTTTCCTTCCCAACTTCTGTGATGGACCTTTTTAGAGACGTCCATTCCAACTGTGTTGCCTACTGCACTATTCCTTATTGCTGTATCTATAGCGTTAGAGAACTTCAAACGTATCTTGTCATTCCTTAGAACTTCCGTATCCCACTTCTTAGCGTATTGATTCTTCCTGACTAATGTCAGGAACTTCAGCCTACTCTTCATCACTACTATATTGTGACCTGAGTCTATATCTGCTCCTGGGTACGCCTTACAATCCAGTATCTGATTTCGGAATCTCTGTCTGACCATGATGTAATCTAATTGAAATCTTCCCGTATCTCCCGGCCTTTTCCCAGTATACCTCCTCCTCTTGCGATTCTTGAACAGGGTATTCGCTATTACTAGCTGAAACTTGTTACAGAACTCAATTAGTCTTTCTCCTCTTTCATTCCTTGTCCCAAGCCCATATTCTCTTGTAACCTTTTCTTCTACTCCTTCCCCTATAACTACATTCCAGTCGCCCATGACTATTAGATTTTCGTCCCCCTTTACATACTGCATTACCCTTTCAATATCCTCATACATTTTCTCTATCTGTTCATCTTCAGCTTGCGACGTCGGCATGTATACCTGAACTATCGTTGTCGGTGTTGGTCTGCTGTCGATTCAGATTAGAACAACCCGGTCACTGAACTGTTCACAGTAACACACCCTCTGCCCTACCTTCCTATTCATAACGAACCCTACACCTGTTATACCATTTTCTGCAGCTGTTGATATTACCCGATACTCATCTGACCAGAAATCCTTGTCTTCCTTCCACTTCACTTCACTGACCCCTACTACATCTAGATTGAGCCTTTGCATTTCCCTTTTCAGATTTTTTGTTTTCCCTAATACGTTCAAGCTTCTGACATTCCACGCCCCAACTCGTAGAACATTATCCTTTCGATGATTATTCAATCTTTTTCTCATGGTAACCTCCCCATTGGCAGTCCCCTCCCAGAGATCCAAATGGGGGACTATTCCGGAATCTTTTGCCAATGGAGAGATCATCATGACACTTCTTCAACTACAAGCCACATGTCCTGTGGATACACATTACGTGTCTTTAATGCAGTGGTTTCCATTGCCTTCTGCATCCTCATGTTGTCAATCATTGCTGATTCTTCCACCTTTAGGGGCAATTTCAAACCCCTAGGACAAGAGTGTGCCCTGAACCTCTATCCGCTCCTCTGCCCTCTTTGACAAGGCCGTTGGCAGAATGAGGCTGACTTCTTATGCCGGAAGTCTTCGGCCGCCAATGCTGATTATTTATCAAAATTTAGGCAGTGGCGGGGATCGAACCCGGGACCGAAGACGTTTTGATTATGAATCAAAGACGCTACCCCTAGACCAAGGGTACTTGTACTATAGTCTGATTTAAAGTAGTTGTCACTTGACGTTTGCACTGCGAAGTTGTGGCGTTGTCACGTCAAGCACTGGCTGCAGGCAGCCGCCTCAGCGCATAGCTACCCCCGGCGATAGAATATCGTTTTAAAGCCTGTATCTTCTACAAAAAGAAAGTAAAATATTTCAAACCCACATATGATATATATCTCTACAATGTCTCTCAATCTGTCAAATATCTATTCTTAATTTTAATTAGGACAAGAGTTACGTTAACTTGTTTGAAACCATTTAAATTCTCGATTTCGCAAACAGCTTCTAACTTATCACGTCATTACTGAAAAACTATTGGTGTCACAGGAAAATATTTTTTTTCCATTCATTAACAAAATAATGCACTCAGCACAGAACCCTTAAAAGTTTTTGTAGTGCATAATGTTTCTTGTATATAACTTTGAAAAACAGCATTTTTAAGCAACCCTTTCAGTACTGAACTCGAAACAAGTGTGACGTTTAAAATCTCTATCTCCTATAAATAGTATGTAAATATTTTGAAATTTATGTACAGTATCGGTCTCAGTGGTATCTCTAAGCAAATAAAATATCTTTTCTTAATTTTAGTTAGGGCTGTTGTTACATTAACTATAGAAGTGTGAGAAATTTTCGCGACCGGAAAAGTTTTCTTCTTTAGATTGCAAATCTCGAAAACTATTACACACATTGAATAACATCTTGGTGTATATACAAAATGAAATACAATTAAAATTCAGTCTAACTTACCGTAAGGAGATGATGAGAGCTGGACAAACAGAATTTCTTAGTCTCACAACAAGAATAAGAATTAATCGAAATAAATTCACAAACACACTATTTAATGGCAGTAAGTACACTACACACTAATCAGACAATGCGAAAACACCGCTTAATTCAGAATCAGAGTCAGTGGAACTATCAGTCTCGCTGCTCGTATTGACAGATATAATCAAGTCTTCAACACTTTGTTGTAAGATACCTTCATTGTTCCATGCGTCCTGTATCACTCCTTTCACGTGATGCACTACCTTCTGCCAGTCTTCCGATGTCACAATTTCAACTGTCTCTTTCAAAAGGCGTTCCATTTTGGTTAATGTGAATTTCTTATTTTCTGCAGCAATATGCCGCTTAACCTGAGCCCAAATCAGCTCTATTGCGTTGAAATGGCAATGGTAAGGAGGCAATCTGAGCACATTTCCAGGGGCAGATGTGGACTCTGACTACAACTGATTGGTTATGAACTGTAGATTAAAACTGAAGAAACTGCAAAAAGGTGGGAATTTAAGGAGATGGGACCTGGATAAGCTGAAAGAACCTGAGGTTGTACAGAGTTTCAGGGAGAGCATAAGGGAACAACTGACAGGAATGGGGAAAAAAAGTACAGTAGAAGAAGAATGGGTAGCTCTGAGGGACGAAGTAGTGAAGGCAGCAGAGGATCAAGTAGGTAAAAAGACGAGAGCTGCTAGAAATCCTTGGGTAACAGAAGAAATATTGAACTTAATTGATGAAAGGAGAAAATATAACAATGCAGTAAATGAAGCAGGCAAAAAGGAATACAGACATGTCAAAAATGAGATCGACAGGAAGTGCAAAATGGCTAAGCAGGGATGGCTTGAGGACAAATGTAAAGATATAGAGGCTTACCTCTCTAAGAGTAAGATAGATACTGCCTACAGGAAAATTAAAGAGACCTTTGGAGATAAGAGAACCACTTGTGTGAATATCAAGAGCTCAGATGGAAACCCAGTTCTAAGCAAAGAAGGGAAAGCAGAAAGGTTGAAGGAGTATATAGAGGATCTATACAAGGGCGATATTCTTGAGGACAATATTATGGAAATGGAGGAGGATGTAGATGAGGATGAAATGGGAGATACGATACTGCGTGAAGAGTTTGACAGAGCACTGAAAGACCCAAGTCGAAAAACAAGGCCCCGGTAGTAGACAACATTCCATTAGAACTACTGATTGCCTTGGGAGAGCCAGTGCTGACAAAACTCTACCATCTGGTGAGCAAGATGTATGAGACAGACGGAATACCCTCAGACTTCAAGAAGAATATAATAATTCCAATCCCAAAGAAAGCAGGTGTTGTCAGATGTGAAAATTACCGAACTACCTTGAAAGGAGGATATAAGATGAACATCAACAAAAGCAAAACGAGGATAATGGAATGTGGTTGAATTAAGTCGGGTGATGCTGAGGGAATTAGATTAGGAAACGAGACACTTAAAGTAGTAAAGGAGATTTGCTATTTGGGGAGCAAAATAACTGATGATGGTCAAAGTAGAGAAGATATAAAATGTAGACTGGTAATGGCAATGAAAGCGTTTCTGAAGAAGAGAACTTTGTTAACATCGAGTATATATTTAAGTGTCAGGAAGTCGTTTCTGAAAGTATTTGTATGGAGTGTAGCCGTGTATGGAAGTGAAACATGGACGATAAATAGTTTGGGCAAGAAGAGAATAGAACCTTTCAAAATGTTGTGCTACAGAAAAATGCTGAAGATTAGATGGGTAGATCACATGACTATTGATGAAGTACTGAATAGAATTGGGGAGAAGAGTATGTGGCACAACTTGACAAAAAGAAGGGACCAGTTAGTAGGACATGTTCTGAGGCATCAAGGGATCACAAATTTAGCATTGGAGGGCAGCGTGGAGGGTAAAAATCGTAGAGGGAGACCAAGAGATGAATACACTAAGCAGATTCGGAAGTATGTGGGTTGCAGTAAGTACTGGGAGATGAAGAAGCTTGCACAGGATAGAGTAGCATGGAGAGCTGCATCAAACCAGTTTCAGGACTGAAGACCACAACAACAACAGCAACAGCAGACAATTTGGAATGAAACCTTTTGAATTTCCAGCATGTGCTACAATTATCCTTTATCCTCTACGGATCAGAGCTGCCATACTTCTGCTGATGGTACCGTCTGTCCAGCCTTTTATTAAACTGTGTCCTGCATTCACCCACGTTTCATCAAGCCAAACAATATCATCAAAATTTGACCCCACTAATTCTCTAAGAAAGCGGCATCGCCAGGCTGCAATATCTAGGCGTTCCATTAGTAACGTTCTGCCAGAGATGGATTTATAGCGGAATCCTAACATTTTCACGACTCGTAGCAAACACTATTTACTACCCTGAAACAGGTAAGTCGCTGTGAGGGTAGCATGTAGTTTTCTGAGTGTTGGATACTCCTTCCTCGAATAGAATGCGTATATTTGATTACGAATGCCATCTTCCTGAAAAGAGTCTAGTTTTGTGACCCTCTTCTCCAGCCACCTCTTTTTCCCAGGTGTCTCCAATTTAGATGAGTCACTTGAGCCTTCTTTCGTGAATTTCTCCTTGCAGATTCTTATTACTGATCGTTCGCTAACTTGCAGAGCAGCTGCAGTTCGCTGCACCACCTTATCCAAAGGAACGAGAGGCCCTCCTGCATCCCTCACTCTCTCAAAATACTCCCTTACGGAGCGCCTGACTGAGTATAACGACGCCATGTCCGCCACTTTTTGGAGGTTTCCGAGAAGTGTGCAGCCTCAGCCTCCCTCTCTTGCGACTGCTTTCATCAGACATCGTAAACACGCAAAGCTACAAGTCACTCAAATCTCTCACCCGCACGGCTCGCTGCGGACTGGCTGGCACAATGCCTTAGTCAGCTCACCAGAGCAGAGCGGCAACAAAGTGGCAGCCGACAGCACCGGCTGCCATTGGTTTATTGGTGGCGAGAGCCCTGCAGCACGTTGCCTGTCAAGTGAAAACTACTTTAAATCAGACTATAGGTATATACAGCGACAAAGGAAAAAAAATTCCAGATTTCCTGGTTAAAAAAATTCAAGATTTCCTGGTTAAAAAATACACTTTTTCCTAGGTGAAAACACACTAAAACCGTGTTAAGTGACAGTGTACTTTCCCTCCGAATCATGAAACTTATCAGTTCTCTGAATGATTAAGGTTTTATACACCGGTGTGGAACCTCCCGCCACTTTAGGAAACAAACCCCAGAAGAAGGGGGGGGGGGATGATGATAATAATAATAATAATAATAATAATAATAATAATAATAATAATAATGGAAATATTGCTGATTTACAACAACATTTACGCTGTATATTTTTGTATTATGAAAGTATATACAGTATAACCCCGCTTTTACGTTCCCGGAATTAACCTTCTCCCGCTGTTTACGACATTTTTTTATCGGGCCTGTCAAATTTCCTATGCCCACAATGTTAATTTGCACCTGATTTTGTGTCAACATATTTATAGTTTTCCCGCAATTTACGCATTACAAAAAAAATGACACTAGCACAATATTGGCTGTGCAGCAGTGTTTTCAAATGTTACGTGTTTAAGTTTCTTGACACCAGGGCACCCTACTCAGCTGATTTAAACCAGTAAACATTTAAAAGTTGGAACAATTCGTGCCGTATCTCCTGCTGCTGCGAAGCTTTACTTGGCATGTTGGCTGATGTGAGAAACTCGTTCAAATTAAGATACCAGGACCAATCACAACCATTTCCAAACTCACTCTACTGCACAAACACAGTTTTGTGTTTGTTGTGATCATCGTGTCACCTTTGTCAAACCATATTTAGCATGTTTCGGCGTATGGCCACTTGGAGCGCTAGTTTACACTGTCATTCACTTTGATTTGCTCAAATGTTTTTGGTTTAAACACCGCACCGGTTACGTATTTAATTCATGCTGAGCAAAACGTGTTTCGACAATTTGTTCTTGGTGTCAAGTGCAGTATTATATATGTATTTTTTGTGATGTTACACAAACAAACAATTTGAGTGATAGTTTGTGTGAGTGTGTGGTTTTCTACATGACTGATGAGGCACAGTACCTGATAACCTCAAAAAGACGACTACTGTGGAAGAGACGAAGATTAACACATATTCAAACGCCATAAAAAAAACACTTATTTACATATTTGCATTCGACAAGGAGAAAAAATTCTCAAAATGTGTTGTACTAAGCATGAAAAAATATGTAACTAGTGCAGTATTTCATTATTTAAATACTGAATGACAGCTGCAGGCTTTCAAAATCATAGGATGTGACATATGAAATTAAGTCAAACATTCCTACTTTTCAGGCAGTTATCAGTTTCAGTTACATCAGCGGTTTTTATTTGATAATAAACTTTCATTAGATAATAAACAAATTCCCTGACAAGTCTTTTGAAGACATTTATGTACGTATAACATACACAAAGTGCAAGGGAGTATCCTACATATAACTTTTACAGTTTAAAACATTTTTCCCACATTTTACACCATATTTCTGAAGTCCCTTCAAAAGTGTAAAAGCAAGGTTTCACTGTAGTCGAATTCCACCAAACACAGAACATTAGTTTCCAAAGCATTGAAATCGAGATTGTGATGCGCTTTGTAAGCCAATCATAGCCCATGTCACGTGATCTCGACAGCCGATGACAGCAGATACTCCCCACATTTATATGGGTCTCCCAAAACTCGATTTCGTAAACTGATCTCCCAATACCGCTTCTGGGGGGCCATGTAAACACTTCACTTCAAAATCGATTCTGGCAAACTGCTTCTGGTTGCGGGCTTCCCAATTCCGCAATCTATTTTTGCTCACATGCAGCCGGTGTTGGAATGTGCATGGGCTGTCAGGTTTTGTATTGTTTTTAAAAAAATTTTGGCTAATACTGATGGAGTGACTTTTTGTACAGTGAAGTATAAGTAGAAATATTAAAGTAATGCTGTTTCAGGTTGTACGCATGGCCAAGAGAAAAAATTCCTGGATAAGAATGCACTACACCCCCCCCCCCCTCCCCCCCGTGAAAATACCCTTCTTCCAAGTGAAAAATACATTTTTTCCAGGATAAGTGACCGTATACTTTCCATTGTTCCACTGGAGCTAAAAAAATATCAATCCTTTGATTGGTAAAGGTTTTATACACCAGTGTGAAACTTCAGAGAATGAAAAGCTCAGCAAATAGTTTTGGAAGGCTCTGTGATGTGCAGCAACATCTTCACATTACAATACACTGCATATTTTTGTATTAATATTATGAAAGTACAGATTTGAAACAGCACGTTGGTTTCTGAAGTATTGAAGTCAAGACTGAAATGCACTAATGTCATGTGATCTCGCCAGCTAATGACAGCAGATATTCAGAGCATACAACATGTGACGTAGCCAGTCAACAGCAACATCACTGTTAAGTGGTGTGAAGACACAACAGGAAAAGTTTATGGTTAGTTAAGCTTTCACTTATAATACTGGTCTTGAATATTAATAAGCTACAATAAAATCTAAGCTTTCACTTATAATATTATCTTTTTTGCATGTGTTATGCTTCAAGATACATCAAACAAATGTGCCAGTAAAATTTTAAATAATGACATTCATGTCTGGTCTTCTGGGCTCTTAGTTCTTAGTGGCTAGTCCTCAATGTGTTAAGTTTTAAATGAGAGATTTAAGCAATCATCCAACATTCTCACACGTAAAATAATTCATTCTGAAACTAAAGCTTCTCAAAGCACCATTTGCAATATTTTCCGCAACCTGTTAGAAATAGCTTCGTTTCAGCAGTGCTCGAGCGTGCCAGAAAACAGGCATTACTGTGCGTGGGCAACTATGACAATGTAGGAAGCCCATACGTTCATACATAATAGCATTAAGAGATCTTACATGACGTCATAAAAGAAATAGGATACTCCAAGCGCATTGCTATTTCTTAACCAACAAAAATGCATAATTCAGCTAAAAGCGCAAATTCGTATGTCCAGATTCATAATGAAGTGGGGCCCCAACCTGATATTAAGCTTTTCAGTGTTATTTTTGGGATGTAAATTTTCTTGGAGTACCAATACTGTATTATCTCATGTTTAGTTCTTTATTATAGCATACCTGCCAGACAATGAAAATGTGGACTCAAAATTCAGTGAACAGTTAAAACTAGCCAATAATGTGGAATGAAACACTTTGTTTCTAATAAATTGACTACCTGTGGGGAAAAGATTAATAAAAGCCACCTTTATTTAGCAAACTGACAAAAATAACTTCATTGTTCTGCAAACTGCCTGACTGCCAAAAATGTGGAAGTAAAATAAAATCAGAAAACAAACTAATAACACATGTTAGCCATCCGTAATTATGCGAATGTATTTTACTTCGCTTGATAGCTCCCAACCACAGAAATCTGTTTATTTTTCATTTGATGTGAGAAGTGTAAACGAAGAGGAAACAGCAGAATCACTAAATGTAAACACTGCTTACGTGGTGGCTAATCCCTCCACACTGCAACCCAGACTGCTAGGCGCACGTACAAATCTAACAATTTGGCTGTGCCAGAAAAATTTTTCCGGGTCGCATCTGGCTGCTTGTTGCTACTGCTGATACAGGTAAACTCACAGTTCAAGTAGCCAGAGGTGGGAGAAGGTACTGCCCACGCAACTCAACTGCGCATGCGCTAAAGTCCGCACAACTGCTCAGATGAATTTAATGTCAACAGGTATGACGTCACACTCATTGGTAGCAGTTTTTGTTATGAGGTATTCCATAGTCTTCGTCCTAAAGGCTTTGACACATTTTGCTGTTTATCAGTTCTTACCAGTCAAAATAACAAAAATTTTACTTAAGACTAAAAAAATGAAAAATTTCCGGGTTTTTCCCGGTTGTACTGGAGCATATAGAGCCTGTTGCACAGTACGACGATACACAATACTGTTCCTCACAGTATCACATGTTTACCTGCTTTAGGATTAGTCTCTGCAGGATGTTCATAACGAAACCAATGAGACGAGGATACAGGGACAGTGACTGTATGACAGTCCTCATCAGCAACGTGGGAAGTGGAGTCATTTCCATAAGATGCTGCAGTACTACTGCCAGAACTTCTTGGCTGTAGGCTTGCTTCTCTGAGAAGCACAATGAGGTAGCTGCAAAACAAAGAGACAGATGTCAAGGAAACTTTGTGGGACCCACAAACTGCACACTAGTATGAAAGTATTACATAGAAAGTGAAGGATAGATGTCACAAGGAGAACATTTAATGTTCCATGCTCATGTTTTGTATATGCATAATAAAAGGAGAGATGAAGACTCAGTTACCACCTAAAGTAAATAGTATGAATTTTTCTTACAATAGAATGCAGCCTCCACATTAACAAATGGCCAGCTTACAGATAATATGAAACTTCTTTCTTACATAAGTGTTTGTTTTCCCCAAACCTTACCCCCTTACCTCCCCTCCCAGGGGACAGAAAAATGTTACTGCAGACTGGTAAACATGATCTCAAAGGATAGAGCCATAAAGAAATTGGTCATGTCGATTATTGATCCTGCAGAAGACCTTCAAAATATTCCACATCCCACATTTTATGTTATTTTACAGTGACAGTGCCAATCATCTGGCATTTCTTGTTATCTGGTAAGATAGAAAATATGACTAGCTGGCGAGAAGGGCTATTATTGTAATTTTTTTAACCCTTTTCAGTCTGTTCACTCTCTACAGCGAAGATCTATACATAACCTGTCTGGTCACGTCAGCTTTTCATGTTAACAGGTTTCTCAATAGCCAATGGTATCACATCGGTCAAATGAAAATCTGCATGCTTCTGTCAGAAATGTGGACAGAAGCCTGAGGGCAGCAAAACAGTGAGGAATTATTTTGTCTTCCAATGTTGGTTCTTTTCTTTCATGCACAACGAATCATGGCAAATTGTATGGAGAAATGTTTCAAATTGTGTGTGGTCAGCAGTGTGACAACATCGCTTTAAGTAGCACAGCGCAGTACAGACCCCCATTTTATCAAATGATGTTCACGAGTGATTGCTCGACCATTTCCCAGGCCAACAGATCACCACATGTAATCCACAAAAGTGGCCCGTTTCCAGTCTGCACCTAATATCTTCTGCCTTTTTCCTGCAGGAATGGGCAAAGGTGAACTAACATAAAATGAGAACCTCAGATGAATTGGAAGCGAAAGTCAATCCTGTTAGTTTGTCAGGGGGAAAAAAAACCAGTAATTTAAAATAGGGAATGGTTTATCAAACACCCTTCAGTTTATCTGCACAGTGATATGCCCCACTAACCAGCTGACTATTCACTATCGATTTATTGCCATAACTGACATTCAATTCCAATAACTAACAACACTACTTCCTGTTAAGGTTACTTATAATTCATGACCCCCCCGCACCGCACATGTACACGCAACCACAGAGGATCAGTTTACGAAACTGTGTAAGATTTTTCAGAAGAATTCTACAGTGTGTGAACATAACATGCTTACAACAGTACTCAATTGTAATTTTATTTATTTATTTACTACTAACAGAACAGCTACACACCACTGCAACTATTGACTACTACAATTGGGTTCCTCTCATCCTTTTTACCTGTCCCTCCCCCGCTGAGGAAGGAACAAATACTTCTTATATCTAGGTTGCATATAACTTTTACTTTTACACACCAGTCAGCAGTAATACACATTTCACCCCCTTATGGTAAATACTGACCAGAAATTCTGTCCATAATATATCTGACAGCAATAGTTCCTATTTTTAGAAGCCAACAGTGCCGACTGCACCGGGTACACATTGGTGCAAATTGGCAGAGAGGGTGAGAGTGTGCTTGCTGCATAGCAGGTAGTCAGGGTTGCTCCCACATTCATGAATGTAATTGATGTTCATAGAGGGCACTCTTTAATCTTGGTATGGTAAGCAGTATCATTTTACGTCATTTTATGAAAACTAAAGTTTTATTGACGTCCACTGCCTATTAAATCGACACAGCTCAGGTAAATTTATGTTCATCATTCAGGTAGTGACCTTGAATAATTGTCCATATCCTTAATTTTCAATTAATATAGATAAGCACAGGTGCGCAAATTTTGTGATAAGACTGACCTGTGCAGCAGTTCTGGACACATGAAAAATTACAACTAGGTGAACAGGAGTGTTACAGGTGTAATTCACCCACATTGGATTTAATCTGACTAATGCTAAGAACAGCACACACATGCATGCCTGACAGAGAACTCGTGCCTCTGGCGGGAGGGGCCACACAATCTGTGACATAGCACCTCGATCCATATGGCCGCTCCCTCTGCAGTATGGGACCCTTACCAAGTCAATTTAATGGTTACACTATGGAAAAGCACTGCCCGTTGTGAAGAACCTTTTTCTCTAAATGTAAGAGTGCACATTCAATATGAGTAAAGAAGAACATCACATAAAATCCCCCCCCCCCCTTCTCCCCTTTTCCAACTGACTGCATAATCCATAATGACCACAAGAGAAAAATTAAGAGAAATTTGGGGCACCAACAATCCATTTTCTGAGTACCAACTCTGAATGGAGCAGGGAGGGGAACACTGTATACCTTTGACAACACACCGTACAGTGGCTTACGGTGTACAATGGTACGTGTACATGTAGATGTACATAGCAGATATTGAATATTCAGATAGCTTTAGCACTGTGCCTTGGCAAGAGTTAGTCAAATACTAGACACAGAAGAGATATCTAAATGGAGCTGATACTCACCCTTTATCACAGTCTTTAGTTCACACTTTGAAGGATCTATGCTGTGCAGAGCTATGAGCAATTCAGCTGGTGTAAGTGGAGACATGTGACTAGGCGATTCCGTATGTGTGCCGAGCAACCTGAAACAAAAGTTTTACTTCATTTTTATCTCTCCAGGAAAACTGTGAATGCAGCAGTGAGTAATCTTAAATGGCGTCAAACTAAATCCACGTACCAACAAAAACAGCATTCTGAAAACAATAGTGAACTCAGTGAGCTAGGGTGTCATTAAAAAGTGTCGCCTGATGAAGGTTAGTGATTCATGCCTTCATACTAATGCTGTTTACAGGACAAGTCCAGTGACAGTGGCAAGCTATGTTCCACATTTATGCAAAGGATCCAAATTATGAACACACAATAATATTGTTAACCCCCACACAGTATAGTCTTAACTGCAGTGGTATTAGAGGACCAGCACTAGAAATATTCTAACAAAATGGACTACCTTGCTCCTCAAGTCCCGCTTTTGGGGAAGTTATGTTCATGCATTTGAACACAAATGTATGAAAATTCCTACAACTTGAGTACATACCACTGCAAGTGAATTGAACAAAAAATGTGCCTCCAACAACTGTAGAACAACAGTGTGAATGAGAAGTACCTAACTCATCAATTTTAGAGTGAAGTATCCAATACGCACATCAAATGGACAATAATATTACTCAGCATATAAAGTCTAGTAACGCAGCTGATTGTAGATATCATCCTAGCTGTGGTACTGATGTGTGAAATGTTAGTGTTGAATCTCGTGTTGACTAAGTACCTCACTATCTTCACATACTTTATTATCATAAAGTTTGGTCTCGCTCTTAAGGGGTGGTAACAATTATGCACATTGCAAGATACTGAACACATTACAGATCATCATAACTCACTCAAGTTATGTTCTGAAAATAAGGAATTTAATATCTCCATGACAGCACAACAATCCGACACTAAGAACTGAACAAGGACAAAAAGGCCTACTTTAGGGAGCAAACCAGACATTTGTGTTAATTATTCTGGGAATCTAGTGAACACATGATGCTAGATCACCTGACAGGAATAAAAGTCCAGAGCCGCACCATTTCACTTAGCTTTACATACCAACAAATAATCTTTATATTTATGAAATGATTTCTCAAGTGAACTACTCCTTTTAGATGCCAATCAATTTCGACAGTATATGCCAAAAGACGTGCATTTTTGAGACATTTCGAAACACACACGTATCCCTTCTACATATCTCAAGAAAGTTTGGAACCATCTATAATCAATAGCAGCAAACAAAAATTGATTTCTCTGAACAGAAAGTAAAAGTTATGTTGCGAGTCTATGTTCTAAATCCCTAGTGTAACTGGTGAGCAATGTTTATACACATGAAAAATAAAGTTATGAAGTAAGAAAAGAGTACGACTTTAGAGTAGATAGTTCAGGTGAAAAAAGATTCCGAAGGATGGGTTTGGTGGCCTTTGGTAGGGAACATCAGATAACTTCGCTGAAGTGACACACTGAAACCACAGAAAATATAAATTGGATTGTCAAACGAGGACATGAACTCCACTCCCAACCATGTTTCACTCAGATTGAGATGTAACTGTTAGCAACCAGTTAATGCTGTATCTTTGAACTGTTTAGATTTTCACCTACTTATGACATTAAAAAGTTTGAATCAAATGATGTCAAATTATGAACAAAAATACCTGACATGATAATCCTGCACCAAATATCAGTGTAAATTCACAATGTAAAAACATAGCCTATTATTTCTTTAACAGTTACTATGGCGTCCATAAGCCATACGTGCACACTTGCCTTGGCAGTTTACAACCGCCCAATGTATCCCTTATGGGCTAGTGCCTATCGAGTCCTTGAAGGTCATTAAGCATGGCATGGAAGCTATTTCATCACATAACGTGGAGGTAGTACCTTGTTCTGTTCCCAGAATACTGCACTTATCAATTTTCTAAACCTAGTGGCAATTGAAAGAAGTATGACCGACATGTTTGTAGTTCATTCACTGGTGTTTATGACGGTAAAAGCAGTGTATAGCAAACTGACAGACCGAGATCTTTGATATTTTACAAGGAGATCCAGGATCAGAAACAGAAACAGAAGATATATACAGAGAAGATTCGTTCTCCTCAGATGACAGTACCACAGGTGAATAGAGTACGTCTGTGTTTCCGTTGTCTGTAAATTGAATAGTTCATTCTCGTGTTTTGTACAATAAGTAATGCTCACATCTTCATTTCCATTTGGACTTGAGAGAATTGATACATACGTTCTTTCTCTATCCAGACAAAGGTACGGACTACCATCAGCCACCATCTGCACAAGCTGTTTCCTCTTTGTGTGTGTGTGTGTGTGTGTGTGTGTGTGTGTGTGTGTGTGTGTGTGTGTGTGTGTGTGTGTGTGTGTGTGCGCACTCGAAAAGTCAGCAATTTCGGGCAAAATTTGACAATCGGCACAACTGCCAATGTTCAGTTTCTTTGTCCACTGCACGATTTGCCACGCCAAAACCGAAACAAGCTGGTATTCTGGTAACATTGCAACAAAGAAATGTAAATACAATACAAATATAAACTCCACTAGCTGCCAAAAGTTGCTAATTTCCAGACCTGTTTTCGACGTGGGGATTTGCGAGCTGTAACTTATTCTGCATTATACTGTCAATTGGACTATGTTCCAAAATGTTTCCACGATTACCATAGCAAAATTAACTACATCGGAAACACACAAAATATTATCTGTTAAATGCATCTACCTTTAAATATTACTGTACTACTTTTGTTGATGTAGATAGAAACTATTCAAGAGAGTGCATGTAAAATTTTTTCACAATTTTCATACGTTTCTTGTTCCAATTATTTTATCTATTTTAAGTGTCTATTTTAAAATAATTTCATATTCCTATAACATACTTTTATTTCCCTTTTAAATGGTGCAAGAATCATATTCCTATCACATTTCTGTAATTTGAAATGTCATTTAGAAGCAACACAGAATGGTGTCATTTCACGGCCAAGTAGCAGGTGCGAAGAGGCCACTGTTGAATGTGTTAACACTGCCAACTCAAGCACAGGCATGTGGTGTTAAGATATGGGTTTTGTACCATTACATTTGGCAGCTAAATAGTTTTCATAGAATTATTAATTTTCAATATATTTTGAAGCAATGGGAACACTAAAATAACGTCAACTATTAGTTTTCAAACTTGTAACCTGTTGAAAACCTCCTTGACAACAACAGGGTTGAGCTTGATGAGCTTGGGCAGAGCAGCGATCACTTCCTTCTTGCTGAGACCATTCAGAACAGGAATCAGGAATCTCACGTCTGACACGCGGGTGTGGTACAGTTCTCGAACATGAGCCACAAGCTCTGCACTTGGCGGTGCTGAAAATAAGAGGCCACAGCATCAGCATACAATAAATTAAAATGAAACAAGATGCAGTCAGGAAAAATATCAGTGCTCAATCTCTCACCATAGGAGCGGATCAATCATTTATTTAAAAATGCAAATACCACACGCTATATTGTACAAGAAATAGAACAATAAGAAACAATAAATGTAGCCTGTGAGCAGGATTAGTAAACAGAGTAGAATGTTAAATATTTTGGGTGTACATACTGATGAAAGGTTTTTAAAAATATTTTTAACCCGGCTGTACCTCAGCAACAGTTAGAGATCAGTAAATGGATCCAAAGCAGCCAACAATTTGCAACAAAATATGGTTTTATTCAATCTTTTACCACGCTTTCAACAGATGTAAACCCATCTTCTTCGGACGGGTGGTGGTGGTGGGGGTGTCAACGTTTAACCTGAAAATGGTGTAAAAGTGATAAATACAAACTTAGAAACATACATGGCAAAATTTTGCATCATACAGAGACTAGATCACCATAAAGGGGTGAGAGTATCACAAATATCATAAAACATAATCAAAGGAATAAAAACTGATACAGAATTACCTGACAAGTCTTAATCAGGGGGAACACATATTTTAGAATGCATAAAGTGTGTGCTGAAAGCATATTTTCACTGAACAAATGTCAGAATGCTTCTACACTATTTGGTGTTTTTCCAGTATAAAATTTTGTAAGTACTACTTTGCATTCTTTTGGTTCTGTTTTATGATATATGATATTTTCTGTTGGGTGGGAGTAAAGACCAAAGCGAGTAAGTTTGCTCTTATCGTAATTCAACTGGACCACAGACGCAGCTGAGGTACAACACACCATCTCCCTGGAAGGTCGCATTAGCCAAGTGCTAACACAGGAAGAGATCGGTGATAAAGCCACTGCAGTAACTGCAGCATCTACACAGTAAAGTTTACAATGGCACGGTAGCTTGCTACGCATACTATGGAGTAGCAGTTTACTATCACTGATCAAGGCAAATTGCCTCGCAGATGGAAACGCCGCTGGCTGCCACTGTGGAACTAGCTGACCACATTCAAGATGCAATTGCGCCCGCATAGATAAGTGCAGTAATAGCAACAGATAACTGATAAGCAACCACAGTTGGTAGAGTACTTTCCCGTGAAAGGCAAATGCTCTAGTTCGAGCCTTGGTCCGCCACAAAGTTTTGCTCCACCAGGAAGTTTCAGATCACACACACTCCACTGTAGAGAGAAAATTTCATTCTGGGAACCACACGAGTGGTAACACCGGTAGATGACGACTGGCTTGTGGCGAAAGTCAAAATGTTGTGCCCCAACTCGTCACACTGTTATAACGTGATGGTGCCAAAAACAGTAGAGGACGATACTGACTATATTTGAAGACTAGGTCTGCCAACTGTCCAGTCGACTCAGTTGAACGACACACTTATGTTGGTATCATTGCTGTGTTGGTGATCAGGCGAAGAAGTGCACACGATCTTGTTCGTTCCCAAATGCGGCTGGCAGTCAGTAGTAGGCACAACTGACTGCCCAACATCCTCCAAGCACATGTTTGTCATCGATCACGGTTTCGGCACAAAATTCCAGGTAGACACTGGCTCGGACCGAGTATATCGCCTCTAGTGTCTACGCCTCATTGTCAGCCACCGACCACTTTTCATCTGAAAGCTGTTAATAACTCTTCAATTGCAATGTACGGCAATCTAGGGTTAGAGCTTAACTTCTAACTGTGCTGCCCATGTGTGTGTGATTTCACCATCACGGACATCAGAGATGCCGTTATCAGAACAGGTCTCCGGCTCACCACCGGCTGCTAACTGACATGGTAAATGTCTGTTTGGTCGACAGTGTGACTGGTCTTGGCATCACCAGCTTCCACCACAGTGTAGTAATACACAGTGCCAAGTCAATGAAGACTTCCAGTGGTGAGTATGTTGTACTACTAGTGACTACTCGAATCTGACCAAACCACCCAGAGACGCATACCACACGATACATTGCACCATATTAAATAATGGACGGATCCCCTGTGGTGTGCAGGCCTAGACATTTGGTTCAAGACTGCTTAACTATTGTGGAGCCAGAATTTGAGTTGATGTTACAGGAGGGCATAATAGGACCACCTAACAGAGCGTGATTCTCAGCATTGCACTTGGTGCTAAAGAAAGCTGGAGCCTGGTGCCCATGTGGCACTATCACATTTATCTCTCTAATAGTTCCAGACAGATACCCTGTACTGCTGTTCCGGGACTTCAATTGTGTGTTACATGAAGCCACCATTTTTACAGTCTTTGACTGCGCAAATGCTTACACCCAGATACCTGTAGCAACAGAAGACACATTGAAGACCACCAAAATCGTGCCTTTTGGTTTACATGAGAGCATGTTTATGACCTTCGGCTTATGCAATGAAGCACTCCTGGTGGTGAAGTGTGGAACTACTCGACTGCGATTCACTTGCTGTGCACATGTGACACTGCACTGTCACTGCACAATACAGCACTTCGCATGAGTGCATGAAGGCTTGCTTGAAAACCACTTTTCATTGCAACTGGTTGGCTGCTTTGTATTCATTTACTGAAATTAATGAAAATTTGAACTGTAGAAACATATTACTGTGTTTTTATCTACAGTCTGATGAAGCTCTCCATGGTACCCCATCCCCTGAAAAACATCTTCATAACTACTTCAGCCTACACCCATTTGAACCTGCCTAGTGTATTCAAGTCTTTATATCCCTCTACAATTTTCACCACACACACTATTTCCAACTGCAAAGCAGATGATTTATGGAAGCCTCAGGATCGGTCTTACCAATCAATTCTTTTTTTTAGTCACATTCTGCCATGGATTCCTTTTTTTCCAACTCGATTCAGCACCTATCAAAAATTATTTAAACTACTTATCTAATTTTTAAGCAATCTTCTGTACCACATTTTGGAAGCTTATATTCTCTTCTCGTCTGAACTATTATTTTCCACGTTTCATTTCTGTCCAAGTTAGTCTCCACACAAGTACCCTAAGGAAAGACTTCAAAGCACTCTTATCTATGTTCGATTTTAACAAATTTCTCTCTTCCGGAAATTTTTTCTTGTTGTAGACAGCGTACATGTTTTCAATCATTGTCACTTATTTTGCTATCCAAATAGCAAAGCACAATGAGTACTTTCAGTGTAATTTCGTCATTGAGGGAGGGGGGGGGGGGGGGGGGGAGGGGAGGGATAATGGATTGCAGTCAATTTATGTATTTATGTGAGGTGATTCAGAGGGGATTACAATGTTGTTGAAAGATGTAAAGATGTCACACCTTTCATTTCTTTCCTTAAAAATGGCTGTTAGATGACCTTCAACAAATGTAATGTTAAGGTAATAGAAGGTAGTTGGATTATTTAAGTTGATGCTGACCAAATTTTATTAGGAAATTAGGCACTAAAAGTAGTAGTACTCTTTTGTTACTTTGGCAGAAAAATAACTGTTAAGCAAGAAAGTAACTGGTTGTGGCTGAAGTAAAGAGGATACAAAATGTGGACTGGCAACATCAAATTTAAATTTAAGGATTATAAAGCTTTTTGTAGCTATCTGTTTGGAGCATAGCCTTGTATGGAAGTGAAATGTGGACAATAAACACTGCAGATAACAAGGGAATACAAATTTTTGGAGAATGCTGAAGATTTGATGCAAAGATCTAAGGTACAGAATCGAACTGAAGAGAGAAGCCATAGCCTGAGGCATCAAGGGATCAGAATTTGGTAATGGAGGGAAATGTGAGGGACCAAAAATTGTAAAGGTATACCAATACTTGACTACAGTAAGCAGATTCGAGTGGGTGTAAAGACTGCACACCATCTCCTCTCAGAGCAGCCACCTTCTAGCTTAGAAAGAAACAAACATTTAATGAGTTAACATGTCACAGAACTGACATGGGTCGATGGCAAGTTGCTAAAAGGAACAGATAGAGCCTCTTCATTCATTATCAACAGTCACTACTCACAACACTGCACAAGGATCAACACTACATTCACAATGGCTACTTACTGCTACAGCATACAAGGGTGGTCCCATTTATTTTTCAACATAATCGCTTTTCAGCTCTAGACATTTTTCCCAGCGACGTTCAATATCCTTTTTATAATGAGAACTGTCTAACTCCTCAAAACAGCCATTAACTCCCGACATCACATCTTAATTTGTTGAAAATCTTCAACCTCCGAGACAGTTTTTCAAGTTTGGGGATAGAAATTATTCAGAGGGGGCTAAATATGGCGAATAGGGTGCATGAGGTAGCAATTCAAACTTGAACCATTACTTACTATCAAAAACAGTCTTGATCAAAAATTATTTATTCTGGTGACTGGTTTCAACTACAACTGTGGTCATCTTCCGACCAATGAGTAAGAACCACCAGGAGGATGTTCTTACTCATTGGTCTGAAGAAGACCACAGTTGTGGTCGAAACCGGCCACCGGAATAAATAATTTGTGATCAAGACTGTTTCTGATAGTAAATATTTGTAATAATGTTGATCACTGTATACTCCCACAATGTATTCAAAAGTATTTAATCCATTAATTTTGGCCATTGCAATAATGGACTTGTGAGATGGTGCATTGTCCTGAAGAAACAACACTTTCTTCTTGGCCAGATGGGCAATTTTTGCTTGATTTCTTCAGCAAACGTTGCAATAAGTCTGCTTAAAACTCGCTGTTGATAATTTTCCCATTGTCAAGGTTGTCAATGTAAATTAAAACCACACGCATTCCAAAAAAAACGACGCCATGACCTTGCCTGTAGACGAAACGGTATTAGCCTTCTTTGGAGTCTGTTCTCCAATGAGTATCCACTGTTTTGATTGTTCTTTTCTTTCGGGAGTGAAGTGGTGGACCCATGTTTCATCCATGGTTATGAAAAACATCTCCACGACACTGTTTTAGCTCGATTGTGAGCAAAAGAGGCACAAACCTTGCACACAGTTTTCTCATATCCAAATTTTCAGATAATATGCAATTTACCACAATTTTTGAAATGACTACTATGTCTGCTAGCTTGTGCACTTTCAGTTGACGATCATCCAGTACCGCTTTGTGGAGTTTCTTCACTATTTCTGGAGTCATCACCTCATTTGGTTGACCCCTGCGATGCTCATCTTAACAGCTCGTACACTTCGTCTGAACCCAGCTAGCCAATATTCTACTGTTGTCAACGAAGGAGCACACTATTCCAAACCAGAATCTACCTCAGCTTTAATATCGGTTGCGCCGAGGCCTTTCTAAAGAAAATATTGTATCACATAACGATGACCAATTTTCTCCCTTTTCATAAGTTCACTCACAATGTTCACTATTGATGGCTGCCAAACAAATACTAAACAATGTGGCATCTTCAAACTTTAAACATATGCTTCATAGATCGTATACTTTCTAATCCAAGAGATATTTTTCAACAATGACTACCATCTCTTGGTCAGGCCGGGTACTTATTGGACCACCATCGTAAATACTGTTACACAGCCAAGACTGGCAACAAGTGTAAACATTCCAGTGCAGTCAGCTGACTTTCAAATATCCCAGAGGGGCCAAAGATAAAGTTTGTGATCTGCAAGTTGTGCTAATTATGACAGAATGAAGAGGTTCACAAAACAGACAAACTAGGAGAACTGCACGAAAGAAGACTTTAGACTGAAGACCACAACAAACACAACAAGTCACGCAGTCTACACTTCCAAATTCGACAACAGACAGCAAGAAGTGAAAGAGCCAGCACTCACTCTTTTCAGTGAGGATGTGGATGACGCGGGTGACGAGCGTCTCGGCACCCTTGGGGCACTCCTCCACCAGGCGGAGCAGCTGCGGGGAGTCCATGCCCATCCCTCTGACCGGCTGCTCCAGCAGGCGCAGGATGGTTCGCTTCATGTCCGCTGCCGTCTGCACGTACACTCTGGCCAATCTGCAAGCAGGCACTGCAAATAGTTTCCAGATATCTCCCCCCCCCCCCCCCCCCCCCCCATACAAACACACTACAGACAAAATAAAGCATAGCATTAATTTTTTGCATTATCCACTTTACAAACCAGTAAGCATAGCATAAGTATCCCCTTATACATCACAAAAGACCGTGACAGCAAAATCAGAGATATGAACTCTCACAGACATTTGTTAACACTCATTCTTGTCACAAACAGATTACACGGAAAGCAGAAGCAGGAGGGAGTGCACGTGTGTACATTGTGGAGTATAAATGCAAATCTGGATCCAGTGTAGATGTTACCTCTAAGTTGGCTACTTGCTGACAACCTCCTTCAGACCAATTCTTTGATAAAATCATTTACATAGTTCCTAATATGACATACTTATTCAGTTAAGAGTTCATACTGTTTGGCATTTAGCATTTCATGTCTTTTTACCTTAGTATTATAAGAGAACAGGTTTTCACCAATTTCAAAATATTACTCAAGACACATAAAAGCGGCTCTAGTTCTCAGACTTAGGAATTATTTGCATGGTTTTTGATTTTTTAAAATTGTTATTTTATGGTATAAGCACATGGTTGGGCTACTGGTCTGACTGCAGGTAGAGTACAGCATTTTTTTGTTGCAGCTTGGTAGCCTTGCCCTATTTTGCCTCAAGGAAAGGACCCCAGCGCTCATTTCATAGCAAACTGAGTGGAGCTGCCCTCGGGAAAAAAAAAGTCTCCACTTGTCTGGCACTGAACCCGGAACCTCCAGGTTCAGAGTCTAGTTCTGCATCTGCTACCACAGCCTTGTCTTCTTCATATTATATGATCTTAATGCTGCTCTCTTCTTGCTTCTTGAAGGACTATTCTTCAAGGCTGTGGTGATACATATCCTTCCAGAGAAACAACACATATCTCCACATCTTCTTACCAGGGAAATTATGAAATACAGTACCGAATGTAAAGGCACAAATATTTGTGTGTATGTTATTTTTAATTTCACATGGTGGGTGATGTCTAATGCTGACGATAGTCTTCAAGATGTAATGGTGTTCGAGTGACTTCAAGAGAGAAGCTACCTGCTCAGAAGAGGTAATAAAAATTCCACGCATTGACAATCTGTCTTGGAGATGCACAGAGATCAAAAGCATAGATATAACTGAACAATGGACATTAGCTTATAAGAACCAAGAAATGATCTTTATCACTCATTCTGATTCGATTTACTGAAAGACAAGGCCGATGTAGTCCAATTAATGTACGTTTTCTGAAGCCAATTTCACAAGTTGCTTGGTGGATAGTACAAATGTGGTGTAACAATTCTTAATTGCAACGTGAGTACAGGTGCGAGGAAAAAAGTAAAGAGGATCTCAACTACACTGAACACTACACCTGAAGGCAATAACAATTTTTAGAGTTTCAAATCCCAGAGTCTATAGTTGTTCACGTTTAACTAATGAGTAAGCAATCAAGTGCCAATGTTTACTAAGATACTTATTTGCCAAGACGTTAATTTCAAGCAACACTTAAGAACTTGAACAAAATGTTTAAATCTCAGATAAATTAACACACTGAGTACGTAATAACAATCAAACAATGGAAAATCCAGGATGGACTGTAACAATATTGTGAAAAGGAAAGTTGTTACCATATAGCGGAGATGCTGAGTTGCAGATAGGCTCAACAAAAAGACTGGCACAAATGTAGCTTTCGGCCAGTGACGCTTTTGTCAAAATTAGATGACAAGCACACACATACACACTCGTGCAAATGCAAATCACACACACGACTGCAGTCTCAGGCAATTGAGGCCTCAGTTACCTGAGACTGCAGTCATGTGTGTGTGTGTGTGTGTGTGTGTGTGTGTGTGTGTGTGTGTGTGTGTGTGTGTGTGTGTACGCGCGCGCACGCTTGTCGTCTAATTTTGATTAAGCCCTCACTGGCCGAAATCTATATTTGTGACAATCTTTTTGTTGTGCCTATCTGCGACTCAGCATCTCCACTATACGGTGAGTAGCAACTTTCCTTTTCACAATACTGAGTAGGTACTAACTCTTGATGTCAAGTCTCCTGCAAAAATCTGTAATTTAACTTTTTTGCGTAACTGGATGAAAAAAGATTGAATCTGCAACAAGGTTTCATCATAGGACTATTCCACCCAAAGGAACAGTTAAAGAAGGTGTACATTTGGCATAGTCCACTGTAATGGGAAGGAATGAAAAGAAAGAGACTTAAGAACTAAGGGTAGTCAAATTTTTAGTAGTCTTGAAAAGTTAGTTACATAATTAACATTCTTTGTTTGCTACACAAATGCTCACACTCAATGAAAAAGCCCACTGAACAGCAACATGAACATTGCAGGCACATAAAGCCAATCCAGATGACTTCTTTAGCCACTTAATCACCATGGACAAGTGCTGGGTGTACCTGTACGACCCTGAGACAAAGGAGCAAAGCAGGCAGTGGAAATGCGTGGAGCAAAGCAGGCAGTGGCAATGCGTGGATTCACCATCGTAAAAGAGCAAATCTGAACCCGTGTTGGCCAAGGTTAGTAAGTGTTTTCGGAACTGCCACATGGTGCGGATAATAGTTTATGCTCGTCATCACAGGAGCACAACATCAAATTCCCAAGATGAAGCATTGCAGCAATCTGCCTTTGCTCCACAACAACCCCTATCTCGTTATGTACAGGAACAGGAAAACACACACACACACAGACACACACACACACACACACACACACACACACACACCTTCTTTTGGGTTATCAAACTGCCTCACCCAATGTGTTTTCCAGAACTGCTTTACCTTTCCTCAGATGAAGGAACCCTTTTATAGCAGGCATTTGCGTAATGACGACAATGTGGCTATCAATGTGCAAACATTTCCTGAACAGTGAAAATACAGATTTCTGGGGCCGAGGTTTCTGACAAGTTGTCCACCACCAGAAGAAATTTGTCTCACTAAAGGGTGAATGAATATGTAGAGAACAACTAACACCAAGTTTCACCAAGTTTATACTCTATAGAAAGAACATGGGATTTTATCTGCTGTGCACTATCCATGAATAAGGAAACTACAGGATAAGAAACACTCGCACGTATTGATACAAACGTATGCTCTTCCCTCAGGGCTTGCTGAAGTACTGAGCAGTCAGAAAAGGCAGCTTTGCCAGTCACTCACTCGTGAATCATCTCCTCATTCAGTGGCAGCAGTGCGAGGTACAGGTAGAGGCAGGCACGCACGGCCTCCTCGCTCCAGGGAGTTGCTGCAACTTCACCAGTCGTACTTCGGCACTCTATTACAGGTATTGTCGACTTCTGTCGGCCGCGGTCCGGTCCGAACAGCACATCAGGTGGGCTCGGCAGGCGGAGGAAGCTCAAGTACAGCATTGCGTACTCCTCGATGATTGATCGCAGTTCCCCACGCTCGTAGAGCTGCGTAACGGCATCCAGAGCCCTCGTTCGAACCTGTACAGTGATCAGAACACATTCCAGCATTTGATATATTAGGTTCTCTCAGCACGATTGATTAATGGCAGGCTTCCAGGCTGTCAGATCGGTTTTCATTTCCACTTTTACACAATATTTCAATAACTGACCAGGGTGGCTACTCAGAGGATGGAGGACAGGGGTGGGGGGTGGGGGGGGGGCAGATGACAGAAAAAATAGACCCAGAGAATTTCAGGGTAAAGGGGAGGGAGTGGTGGGATTGTGTGTAGGAGGTGAGACACCATACCATTCCTCATTCTTTTGGCTGCCAAACCCTATTTTACAACATAATCTCTGTTCCGACCGAATGCCGCCGTTGGACAAGCAGCTGCAGCAGCAAGTCGTATAACCCTAGCTTACTTATTTGTTAGATAGTTTAATTAATTTCTTTGCGTGTTTTTGGGTACTTGCATTATTTAATTCATATATTTCGGGCGTATTATAGTATTTGACAGTTGTAGCATCGCGCTTTAGTGTTTACTTCGTAGATTCTTATTTAAATTGCATGTGAGTTTTGTATAGGAGGTGCAATTTCGAGTTTTAGTTACTGTAATCGTAAGTTCAGCAGATTGTAGCGCAGTCGTTAGGCATTTCTACAGGTTAGTTGATACATTCTTTGCGTGTTCCGCTTGCGTTATCTAGGCACGGACTCGTGTTTCGGTAACTGTTGTTAAACATCGATTAGAATGGATGGGGACTGCGATTGCTGTGTTCGGATGACGGCTGACTTGGCATCCCTTCGCTCACAGCTGCAATCGGCGCTGACTTCGGTCGGGCAGCTTGAGGCTGTTGCCAATGGGCACCACTGTGGGGAGCCGGACTCTGGTATCACGGGGATGTCAATCTCGTCCCGTCTGTCCCCAGATCGGTCTGCCACTGTGGTTACCCCGGTTGCTGCCCGCAGTGGGGCTGAGCCCTCGCCTGTGGTTGATTGGGAGGTCGTTCCAAGGTGTGGCAGGCAGCGAAAGGCGTCCCCGGAGGCTGATCAGAAAGCCTCCCCGGTGCGTCTGACAAACCGGTTTCAGGCACTGTCTCTGGCTGAGCCAGATGCAGCTGCCTGCCCTGTTTCAGAGGATCATTCTCAGCCTTCAAGGTCCGGGCAATCGCAGAGGGTGGGCTTACTGGTAGTTGGGAGCTCCAATGTTAGGCGCGTAATGGGGCCCCTTAGGAATACGGCGGCTAAGGAGGGGAAGAAATCCAGTGTGCACTCCGTGTGCATTCCGGGAGGAGTCATTCCTGATGTGGAAAGGGTCCTTCCAGATGCTATGAAGAGCACAGGGTGCAGCCAGCTGCAGGTGGTGGCACATGTCGGCACTAATGACGTGTGTCGCTTTGGATCTGAGGAAATTCTCTCTGGATTCCAGCGGCTATCTGATTTGGTGAAGGCTGCCGGTCTTGCTTACGAGATGAAGGCAGAGCTCACCATCTGCAGCATCGTTGACAGAACCGACTGCGGACCTTTGGTGCAGAGCCGGGTGGAGGGTCTGAATCAGAGGCTCAGATGGTTTTGCGACCGTATTGGTTGCAGATTCCTAGACTTGCGCCATAGGGTGGTGGGGTTTCGGGTTCCGCTGAATAGGTCAGGAGTTCACTACACTCAGCTGGCAGCTACACGGGTAGCGGAGGCTGTGTGGCGTGGACTGGGCGGTTTTTTAGGTTAGAAGGCCTCGGGAAAGTGCGGGATGGGCTGCAATGTCAAAGGGTGCTTGGCAATTACAGGACGTGCTTGGATCAAGGAACAGTCGGAATTTTAGTTGTAAATTGTTGTAGTTGCGCTCGAAAAGTCCCTGAGCTTCAAGCGCTAATAGAAAGCACAGAAGCTGATATTGTTATAGGTACAGAAAGCTGGCTAAAGCCTGAAATAAGTTCTGCAGAAATTTTTACGGAGTCTCAGACGGTGTTCAGGAAAGATAGATTAGGCAGAATTGGTGGTGGAGTGTTTGTGTCTGTCAGTAGTGGTTTATCTAGTAGTGAAGTCGAAGTAGACACTCCGTGCGAATTGGTGTGGGTGGAGGTTATACTTAACAGCCGAATTAAGTTAATAATTGGCTCCTTCTACCGACCCCCAGACTCCGATGATACAGTTGCTGAACAGTTCAGAGAAAGTTTGAGTCTCGTAACAAATAAATACCCCACTCATACGGTTATAGTTGCTGGGGACTTCAACCTACCCTCGGTATGTTGGCAAAAATACTTGTTCAAAACCAGTGGTAGGCAGAAAACGTCTTCCGAGATTGTCCTAAATGCATTCTCCGAAAATTATTTCGAGCAGTTAGTCCACGAACCCACGCGAATTGTAAATGGTTGCGAAAACACACTTGACCTCTTGGCCACAAACAATCCAGAGCTAATAGAGAGCATCATGACTGATACAGGGATTAGTGATCACAAGGTCATTGTAGCTAGGCTCAATACCATTTCTTTTAAATCCATCAGAAACAAACGCAAAATAATTTTATTTAAAAAAGCGGATAAAGTGCCACTAGAAGCCTTCCTAAAAGACAATTTCCATTCCTTCCGAACTGACTATGCGAATGTAGACGAGATGTGGCTCAAATTCAAAGATATAGTAGCAACAGCAATTGAGATATTCATACCTCATAAATTGGTAAGAGATGGAACGGATCCCCCGTGGTACACAAAAAAAGGTCCGAACGCTGTTGCAGAGGCAACGGAAAAAGCATGCGAAGTTCAGAAGAACGCGAAATCCTGAAGATGGGCTAAAATTTACAGACGCGCGAAATTTGGCACGTACTTCGATGCGAGATGCCTAATAGGTTCCACAACGAAACATTGTCTCAAAATTTGGTAGAAAATCTGAAGAAATTCTGGTCGTATGTAAAGTACACAAGCGGCAAGACGCAGTCAATACCTTCGCTGCGCAGTGCCGATGGTACTGTTATCGACGACTGTGCCGCTAAAGCGGAGTTATTGAACGCAGTTTTCCGAAATTCCTTCACCAGGGAAGACAAATGGAATATTCCAGAATTTGAAACACGAACAGCTGCTTGCATGAGTTTCATAGAAGTAGATACCTTAGGGGTTGCGAAGCAACTCAAATCGCCTGATACGGGCAAGTCTTCAGGTCCAGATTGTATACCGATTAGGTTCCTTTCAGATTACGCTGATACTATAGCTCCCTACTTAGCACTCATATACAACCGCTCGCTCACCGATAGATATGTACCTACAGATTGGAAAATTGTGCAGGTCGCACCAGTGTTCAAGAAGGGTAGTAGGAGTAATCCATTTAACTACAGACCTATTATCATTGACGTCGGTTTGCAGTAGGGTTTTGGAGCATATACTGTATTCAAACATTATTAATCACCTCGAAGGGAACGATCTATTGACACGTAATCAGCATGGCTTCAGAAAACATCGCTCTTGTGCAACGCAGCTAGCTCTTTATTCGCACGAAGTAATGGCCGCTATCGACAGGGGATCTCAAGTCGATTCCGTATTTCTAGATTTCCGGAAAGCTTTTGACACCATTCCTCACAAGCGACTTCTAATCAAGCTGCGGAGCTATGGGGTATCGTCTCAGTTGTGCGACTGGATTCGTGATTACCTGTCAGGAAGGTCGCAGTTCGTAGTAATAGACGGCAAATCATCGAGTAAAACTGAAGTGATATCAGGTGTTCCCCAGGGAAGCGTCCTGGGACCTCTACTGTTCCTGATCTATATAAATGACCTGGGTGACAATCTGAGCAGTTCTCTTAGACTGTTCGCAGATGATGCTGTAATTTACCATCTAGTAAGGTCATCCGAAGACCAGTATCAGCTGCAAAGCGATTTAGGAAAGATTGCTGTATGGTGTGTCAGGTGGCAGTTGACGCTAAATAACGAAAAGTGTGAGATGATCCACATGAGTTCCAAAAGAAATCCGTTGGAATTCGATTACTCGATAAATAGTACAATTCTCAAGGCTGTCAATTCAACTAAGTACCTGGGTGTTAAAATTACGAACAACTTCAGCTGGAAGGACCACATAGATAATATTGTCGGGAAGGCGAGCCAAAGGTTGCGTTTCATTGGCAGGACACTTAGAAGATGCAACAAGTCTACTAAAGAGACAGCTTACACTACACTCGTTCGACCTCTGTTAGAATATTGCTGCGCGGTGTGGGATCCTTACCAGGTGGGATTGACGGAGGACATCGAGAGGGTGCAAAGAAGGGCAGCTTGTTTTGTATTATCGCGTTATAGGGGAGAGAGTGTGGCAGATATGATACACGAGTTGGGATGGAAGTCATTACAGCATAGACGTTTTTCGTCGCGGCGAGACCTTTTTACGAAATTTCAGTCACCAACTTTCTCTTCCGAATGCGAAAATATTTTGTTGAGCCCAACCTACATAGGTAGGAATGATCATCAAAATAAAATAAGAGAAATCAGAGCTCGAACAGAAAGGTTTAGGTGTTCGTTTTTCCCGCTCGCTGTTCGAGAGTGGAATAGTAGAGAGATAGTATGATTGTGGTTCGATGAACCCTCTGCCAAGCACTTAAATGTGAATTGCAGAGTAGTCATGTAGATATAGATGTAGATGCCTTATGCTACCCTACTGGAAGGGCTTGTATGCCCGCATGGCACCACTCGACTGGTCGATGTCAAAGCAGATATCTTGCTGCATCAATAAGGTTCCCATCATTTATGGACTGCTTCCCACATAGTGCGTACTTCATTGGGCCAAAGAGAACGAAGTCGAAAGGTGTAGGATCTGGGCTGTAGGGTGGATGAGGAAAATCAGTCCAAAGATGTTTTGTTAGCTCCTCTCATGTGCACAGACCTGTGTGAGGACTTGTGTTGTCACTGAGGAATAGAAACTGGTTTTTATTTTTGTGACCATGAACACATTGCAGGTGTCACAGCTGCGTGTGGCTGGCTGGCAGGTATGCAGGAGCTCTGACACATTTATGTGGCCTTGTTGCGATGATCACAGACACCTCACACAATAATGCACTGTGCTTCACTGCCAGGTCTCCACAGTGCTTCACTGCCAGGTCTTCGCAGACATTCTGCACTATGAATATCTACACTGCTATGCTTTTCTGCCAAAAGAAACTCTACAACAGTTCTCTGCTTGAAATGCACCTCTATTACAGATGCCACTTTAAAGGCAACTCCTTTGGTTCCATCAGATTCATCTGGTCCTACTCCAAATCTCATGCCACTTTCCTTGACGTTGACTTCCATCCGTCCAATAGCCAGCTTCACACATCCGTCCACATCAAACCCACCAACAAGCAACAGTACCTCCATTAAGACAGCTGCCACCCATTCCATATCAAACGGTCCCTTCCCTACAGCCTAGGTCTTCGTGGCAAATGAATCTGCTCGTCCTGAATCCCTCAACCGTTACACCAACAACCTGAAAACAGCTTTCGCATCCCACAATTACCCTCCTGACCTGGTACAGAAGCAAATAACCAGAGCCACTTCCTCATCCTCTCAAACCCAGAACCTCCCACAGAAGAACCCCAAAAGTGCCCCACTTGTGACAGGATACTTTCTGGGACTGGATCAGACTCTGGATGTGGCTCTCCAGCAGGGATACGACTTCTTCAAATCCTGCCCTGAAATGAGATCCATCCTTCACGAAATCCTCCCCACTCCACCAAAAGTGTCTTTCGGCCGTCCACCTAACCTTCGTAACCTCTTGGTTCATCCCTATGAAATCCCCAAACCACCTTCCCTACCCTCTGGCTCCTACCCTTGTAACCACCCCTGGTGTAAAACCTGTCCCATGCACCCTCCCACCACCACCTACTCCAGTCCTGTAACCTGGAAGGTGTACACGATCAAAGGCAGAGCCACATGTGAAAGCACCCACGTGATTTAACAACTAACCTGCCTACACTGTGAAGCTTTCTATGTGGGAATGACCAGCAACAAACTGTCCATTCACATGAACGGACACAGGCAGACAGTGTTTGTTGGTAATGAGGATCACCCTGCGGCTAAACATGCCTTGGTGCACGGCCAGCACACCTTGGCACAGTGTTACAACATCCGGGTTATCTGGAAACTTCCCACTGACACCAACCTATCGCAACTCCGGAGATGGGAACTTGCCCTTCAATATATCCTCTCTTCCCGTTACCCACCAGGCCTCAACCTTTGCTAATTTCAAGTTGCCGCTGGTCATACCTCACCTGTGATTCAATAACATCTTTGCCTGTGTACTTCCGCCTCGACTGACATCTCTGCCCAAAATCATTGCCTTTACATATGTATTGGAATGACTCCTTACCCTCTCCTTCAAAGCCCACATCCTTTCGTCTTTCCCTCTCCTTCCCTCTTTCCGGATGAAGCAACCATGGGTTGCGAAAGCTTGAAATTTGTGTGTGTGTTTGTGTTTTTTATTGTCTCTATCAACGTACCAAGGCTTTCGTTTGGTAAGTTACAGAATCTTTGTCTTTAGATATATTTTTTCCACTTGGAATGTTTCCCTCTAATGTGGGTGCGCGTGCAAGCGCTGCGTTGCTTATTGAATGTCCCTTGTAAAACGCGTGATTCATCCAACTCAATAAAATTAAATTTCAATGATAAGTTGAAACCATTGAATCTCCTGAAATTCTGCGAGTTTTTTTTTTTTTTTTTTTTTTTGGTACAATGTAATTCCCTGAGAATTACATGTTTACCAGAAGAATCCCCACCTTGATAACTGTCATCTTCTTCAGGTGCAGGCGGTTATGCTGTGACATGTACTCGGTGCCTGGACTCCATCTGGACTGAACTGTTATCAGTCTCTACCTTCCTTCAGTGTGTTAATTAAGAAAAGAGTGAATGGATTCACATGTCACAGTCTATGCAGAACACCCACACACAAAGCACTCTGTCTCCAAACCTTGAGCCAGTACCATCCATCACAAAGAAATTCAGTACTAAAGACTCGCGTCCACAGAGCTCTAATACTTTCAGACAATGAAAGCAATGACAAATGAGTGGGTCGCCAGGCATTCCAGTCAAAATCAAGAACACCTGAGAAAGAGGTTGAAAAGAAAGATAAAGAGAAGCCAAGAAGCACTTATTTACTTATGCCGACTCAATATTCGGAAAGACCAGTTGCCTACGGAAAGCTGGCATTCAGTGTATTTCACTGCCATCAATAAAGTCTTCTTTGCAATATTAAAGGCAATTTAGGTCTCCAAAAGCCACAGAATACCACATTCTGTGCAAATGTGGCATGTATTATGTGGGGTAGACTATTAGAACAGTTGAGGAGAAAGACGTGGAACATCAGTGACACCCTCAACTAAAGCAACATAGCAGACCAGCTGTTGCCAAGTACTGCCTCAAATATAACCACAAAGTGAAATACGACAAGAGCAGTACTTTGGTGCAAATGCAAAGTTTCTGGAACAGGATAATTGAGGATACTATAAAAATAAATATATCCGAACACCCAACAAACTGAGATATAGGTTACAATTGAAGGAAGGTTTAGGCTCTGGCATTCAGTGTGCTAAGCTCTCAGCAGCCATCACCCCCACCAGAGCTACGAAGTGTTTAGAGAATGCGCGTTTTCACGGAACAGCGCAGGCTGTGAAAAACGAATGAGCATCAGGGGGGGAGTTGAAATCAGCTATAAATAACAGTACTTCACAGTCTGGTCGGAGTCAAGATAGCAAATACAAATAATGATGTAACTCACAGCACCGGAACAAGATGACTGGGTCAGCAGTCTACATATTGTGCAAAAATGGAAAAATATATACTTGGTTGAACACAATGAAGTAAACTGTTAAGTTATAACTGTCACAAAAGAGAGTCAACTGAAATGTAGATACCTTATATTAAATGGATTGTTTCACAAGAAAAATTAATGGCTTTACCGTATCAGTGGACTGTAATACTGTTACAGCATAAATAATGGAACCTTGAGAAGGTGGCTAGTCAAACCAAATTATGCAACATGTCGTAACTAAATTCTTTACAGAATAATGTGTCGTCCCAGTGAAAATTCGTTAGTGAATGAAAGCTGTTTATGGTGACTGTGTAGGAGAGAGCACTGTGCACCATTGGTCCACTAGACTTGGAGACAACATCTGACTTCTGTGACAAACAGTTTAACAGCCCTTGACAGCAATGGTGGTCTTTAATATGGAACACCAGGCAATTCAGACAGTTACATCACAGTGCTGAAAGCTTTGGACGATGACTAACGTGAGTCCAAAAGCAAAATGCAAATGCTTTCCTTCAAGGTGACAATGCCAAACCACACACACCTGACATTACCACCACAGCACAATTTCAGAGACTGAAATTCACCACTATATGGTATCCTATATACAGCCTAGATTTGGCACAATCTGACTGCTTCTGACAATGGAAGGAGGTCTGCAAGGGCACATTATAAATTTGATGGAGATGAGAGCTGTGGGGTTGGTTGCAGCAACAGTGTTATTTTTTCCACGTGTTTCAGAAAACTATTTAATTGTTGGCTGAACCATATCTAATTGTCTGTTAACATGGGCAAAAGCAAATATTTATAATTAAAGAGCATATTCTGATGATTATCTCTGTGTTTGATTTGTTAGAATATTCTCATCATTGCTTTTCATTCAGCACAAGTGCATCAAGAGATAACAGTACAAACCATTCCAAAAGAGAAACATCATACAAACCTATCCTCTGTATGTGAAGATTTTCAAGTCACAATTATCTGAAACAGCCAAGATCAACTGCAAATAGAAAACATAAATCTGAGTGGAGAGAATTCATAATTAGGTATGGATGACTAGGTAACAGAATAATAGAATGGTAGATCCTGCCAGGAGGTTAGACATAGAATTGCACATCAAAATGAGGAAGTCATGATGGTTGGTTTAACAGATTGTTCACTTGTTGCATTTTACTGACCAGTTCCCCTTGTGATTTAGCTCAAAACTGTCACTGTCTAAGTGCAATGCATTTTTCAGCTTTTGAACATTTATGTTGTGTTGCTGATCACAGCACATCTCTACAGCTTCCTAAAAATATGCACAAGCATTCATTAAAATGTAGGCAAGCACCACTACCTTTCTTTGCTGTTACAAACTGTTTAGAATCATCTTCACAAAGAACAGTCTAGTAAACAAATGGTGAACTACCTCAGTGGACATGCAGGATAGCACAGCCTCTATAGATCCACAAGCCATGATAGGCCAGGCAAAAATCACAAGGAATGTGCAAATGCTCCATTCTGTTCCTAGCAGACAATGGTGCAGATTCACAGTAATAAGGAGAGAAGTAGGGATGAGAAAATAACGTGTAGGTGTGTTGGTGGAATAAAAGACGTGTTGTACTAGTGGGAGCAGGGAAGGAGGTAAGTAGGTGGCATACAGTGACCAGCAAAGTTTTATACCAGGGGAATTACAGCAACAAAGAATATATTGCAGGGACATTTCCCACTTGCACAATTCACCTCACAAGCAGTATCTTTCTTTTTATTTTTCTTTGAATTCTGTATTTGTTACCAAATGGAAATGCTAGTTAACACATTTATAACAATCTTTTTAAATAAAGATAACATGTTTCAATTTTTTTATGAATCTCAAGAAAATGAATTAAAATTTGATACAGAAATGCAAACTGTCTTATTCCTAAATGGTGGGAAGAGGGGGGGGGGGGGGGGGGGAGATGCTTGCACGTACACCCATCCATCAATAATACTAGTCAATCTATTGACATAAGAAAAGGAATTTATTTTCTGATATGCATTTTAGTACCAAATTTTGATTTAGTGACAATACTCACATTTTCACACCACCAGTGATTAAAATAAAAAAGTCAAAAAATGTTACTTTTATTAAAAAAATAAAGCAAGTGCTATTAGTGAGAACTGAGACAGTAACTATACATTTAGAAGACACGGATACGGGATACTCTGTTAAAATGCTAGAAAGGACTGAACTCCCTTACATAAACTGCTTCAAACTTATGATTACTTCACAAACAAGTTAATGTGTTCAATATTGGACATTAATAAGAAAGAAAGAGTTCACAGAAGTTCAAAATTGTGTCTAAAGTTTGATGGAAGTAGCTAAGTGGTCTCATTACCAAACACTAGATGAGTATAGTCTGGGTAATTTGCACTCTATTTTAAGTGAAAGCTGGTTTTTCATTCATCTCAACATCTCAATGTTTATGTCATCCTTCCTTTCGAACTGCATCTCTTACAATTACATAAATTTGCAAGTGTCTTCAATGTATATGTGGGTACCATCTGCAAAATGTTTTGCAAATAGAATTATTGGTAAATAAATAACAAATTGAAACATTGTGCCTGATGCTTAAGTTTACAGCACGAACAGCGAAAACACAGAAAGTGATAAACTGTTTTTAACATTTTGGGGTGGGATTGAGCAAGAAAAAATAATTGCGAAGGTTTGAAATTGTGTGTAAAGTTTGTTGGAAGTTGTGTTATTCATGCACTTAATTTTGTTACCTGATTCACTGTGTTAAACCTTTACCACAAGATTATACTTCTTTATGGAGAGAGTATGATGGCATTTTCAATAGTTAAATTAGGCCAATAATTACATGAAATACTGAAAATCAAATTTTTGTTGCCCCCTGATAGTCGTTAAGATAGGCTACGTGCAACCTGAGCGTGCTTTGGGTTAGCCGTTTAGTGATATAAATGTCTCTGACAGACCTTCAAATCGTGCACATGTTAACAAAACTGAAGAGAGATCCGTTTGTAAGATTTCCTTGTTAGCTATTACCTCGTTTTATTGAAAACTGTTTTAATTTGCACAATTTTACATTTCACTTCCAGGCAGGTCCTATCATTTGAAGATACTCAAAGGTACTACCTCATTTCCAATTACATCCATCCTTATTCACATACAATTTTTGCACTTTACAACATACCAAAATTTCAGTTTCTGCTTTTTATTTTCATATTATATGTTTTGATACACCCTGTGAATGACTCCTAGGCCTTTAGAAGGCTGTGTCCCAATTATATTAACATATATAAGCATAATAATCTAAGAATGGAAAATGCAGGATAGAATAAGACAATATTATGAAATGCATAGTTGCTACTAATAATATAGGGGAGATGATGCTAAGTCCCAGATAGGCACAACAAAATGATTGTCAGAAAGTAGGGCCAACAAGGCTTTCATCAAAAATAGACCCCCCCCCCCAACACACACACACACACACACACACACACACACACACACACACACACACACACACACACACACACACTCTTTTTGTTGTGCCTACCTGTGATTCAGAATCTCTGTTGTATGATGAATAGCAACTATTATTTTGATAATAATCTAAGAATTTTTCTGCTTTCCCTTTCATAGCTGTTCCCTCCAGATACGTATCACTACATGTTTATATTAGATCTCTACTGTATAAATTAAAAAGGAAGGGACAACATCTTTATACATTCTCACAAGTTATGTTTCGCTGTCTTATCTTGATAACTTCTGAGTAAGACATGATAAGCTGCTCAGTTATTTTTCCCAACTCAGTAATCTACCTTACAACTTCCATTATCTTCAGCCAATATACACTATGTGATCTAAAGTACCGGGACATCGCAAAAAACATCTGTTTTTCATATTAGGTGCATTGAGCTGCCACATACTGTCAGGTACTCCATATCAGTGACCTCAGTAGTCATTAGACATCATGAGAGAGCAGAATGGGACGCTCCATGGAACTCACGGACTTTTAACCTAATCAGGTGATTGGGTGTCACTTGTGTCCTACATCTGTACACGAGATTTCCACACTGCTAAACATCCCTAGGTCTACTGTTTCCGAAGTGATAGTGAAGTGGAAACGTGAAGGGACAGCACAAAAGTGTACAGGCCAACCTTGCCCTTTGACTGACAGAGACTGCCGACAGTTGAAGAAGGTCATAATGAGTAATAGGAAGACATCTATCCAGACCATCACATAGGAATTCCAAACTGCACCAGGACCCACTGCAAGCACAGTTAGACAGGAGGTGAGAAAACTTGGAGGTCATTGTCGAGTGGCTGCTCATAAGCCAAACATCATGCCGGTAAATGTCAAACTATGCCTTGCTTGATGCAAGGAGCGTAAACATTGGACGATTGAACAGTGAAAAAACGTTGTGTGGAGTGACGAATCACAGTACACAATCTAGCAATTTGTTGGCAGGGTGTACATATGGCAAATGCCCAGTGAACGTCATCTGACAGCATGGGTAGTGCCAACAGTAAAATTCGGAGGTGGTGGTGTTATGGTGTGGTCACGTTTTTCACGGAGAGGGGCTTGCACCCCTTGTTGTTTTGCGTCGCACTATCACAGCACAGGCCAATACTGATGTTTTAAGCACCTTCTTGCTTCCCACTGTTGAAGAGCAATTCGGGGATGGGGATTGTACCATTCAACACGATCGAGCACCTGTTCATAATGCATGGTCTGTGGTGGATTGGTCACATGACAATAACATCCCTGTAATGGACTGGCCTGCATCATATGAAACATCTTTTGGATGTTTTGGAACACTGACTACATGCCAGGCTGCACCAGCCAACATCGATACCTCTCCTCCGTGAAGAATGGGCTGCCATTCCCCAATAAACCTTCCAGCACCTGACTGAACGTATGCCTGCATTAGTGGAAGCTGTCATCAGGACTAAGGGTGGGCCAACACCATATTGAATTCCAGCATTACCAATTGAGGGCGCCACAGATTTGCAAGTCATTTTCAGCCAAGTGTTCGGGTACTTTTGGTCACATCATGTACACTGTCAAAAGCTTTATTGAAGTCAAATAACCTACAAATGAGAGTATATAAATTGTGAGCATTTATTCATACAGTTTTCTTAAGCTAATTATTACCTCTCTAGTTCCTCATCCTTCCTAAATCCAAATTGATCTTCAAGGAGGTTTTGTGCGAGATTCTGTCACTTCTGATGCTCATCAACATCTCCTAAATATAGCATAGAAAGCTTGCTTTGCTATGATCTTCACACTTGTCTGATGTGGTTGTTTTAGGTATTCATAACACAAATTAATTTTTAACAGTAATGGAAATTCCTGGCTGGAGCAATACGTTAATTTACAGAAAGGCAACCATTCATCATAGCGAATCGATGTGTGGAGCACAGAGAGAGAAAACAGAAAACAGCATTCCTGTAGGGGTGGTAACCCCATAACGCAGGTGTGTTAGTGACTCTAAAATGAGTTTCTTGTATGGAGATGCAGAACGGTTTCTCCTGGACCAGGAGCTGTATTACTTCCAAATGTGATTTTGTATCCATTTAAATTCCATTGCAACACAAAAGTTCCTGAGGAAGCCAATGACTGGTGACGGTTGGTCTTGTCTTTCTCCCTCAGAGGCGGTGATTTATCCGGAAGGTCTGGGGGAACATTAGCTGGTTCCTGGCTTTCTGGTTCCTCCAATTGGAAGTTCAATCCTTGAGAGCATAATCTCTACCGGTGAGGGAGAGAGCTCGCTGATGGGTAGGTTTAATCGCCACTTTCTTCGACTTTGAACTACTTTTTGAAGACTTTTTCCTTTTTTACGGAAGGAGTTGGTTGCTTGGGTTGAGGGGACAGCTAGTAGGCTTCTGACGGTGGGCAGTGGTATGTGGCTTAGGTGGTAAGCTCATCGCTGATGGCTTCCGAATGATTTCCGTTTCAAATGTAGCATTTCTTCCACAGATACACCAACAAGTGCATATGCTCACACTTTAATCTGTGGTCTGTGTTTGTGAGGAGGTATCACACTTGGCAATTGGCTTCTTAAAGGCTGATGCAAAAGAAGTAGCAAAAACCAGAGGTTGCATAGCTTTGAACTCTTTCGTACCTTTACCATAGCGTATGCACCTCGAGTTTCAACTATTGTATTTTCCTTTCCTTACACTTTCTGCTCCATACTGTGTGACCTCCGGAGCAGTTTATACACTTCGGAGGAAATGTACAAGAACTGTCTGATTCACAAGCTGAGCCTCCACAATTTGCACCCGTAACCTTCCCACTACATCCCATGGTGGTATGGTCAAATCTTTCACACCTGAAGTATCGCATTGGGTTAGGAACGAACAGGTGAACATTAAGATGGACACAGCCTGTACGGATATGTTAAGATAATTCTGGATTACTAAACGTTTCAATAAATGTTGCAGATTTTTCCAATGCACCATTGACTCTCTTCATACAGTTCTGCACTTTCGGGACACCCTAATTTCTCCATCCTTCACCAAACTCTGTGGGGTTCATCTTCATTATATCAGAGCAGGTAATCAAGCCTTTACCAAAGTTAAGGGTGTTATGCACCTCCGCCTTGACTGTGTAGTCATCTAAGGCTTTACATCCCAGAAGCTTAGATACTTGGGTCAATAAGCAGTATCAACAAGAAGTGTTCTGTTATGAAGTTGGTTGATAATTTTAAGAGACCTAGCAATACCCTCCAATGCCTGGTGAATAAACAAAGGGGTGGCCTTCTCAAAGGCTCCCCTATTCTCTTGATTACAAAAAAGGTGTATGGCACGCAAATTCCTTGTTACTGCAATTCTGAGACTACTTCTAAGGAGGACTGACAAAGCGCTCTCTATGAGTGGGCGTAAGTACTACACCCATCCCACCAGCAACAATAGTTTGATGAGACTGTTTCATAGGGATGACTGTTTTACTTCAACAGCCATTCACCTCATCAGCTTGTAGCACACTTTGAGGTTCAGGGTTTTTGTATAGAGGCATGTATCTTCTTCGCGGTCCAGGCGGTAAAGCCAAGGCCACCATTATCTGAAACACACAACATCCCACTGCCGCACCGTAAAGTGGCCGCTGAAGCATGCCCGGAGCTTACAATAACAGAGGACTGGTGGTGGCAGTTAGCAGTTCCCTGCTCCGGAAGCCAGGGTCGCCAAGCCCACATGCAGCAAATGTATGCTGAGCCCCTGGGGGTGTGGCCAGAATGCTAGTGCTCGAAAGCTAGTGCGAATGTCGTTTTCTGTGATCCATGCATCAATCTGTTATAGGTGAGCGGTTGCCTTTTCTTATTTTATGTGATGATGATGAGGTCCCATTTTCCGAGGAGCGTAGGGGACGATGCGGGAGACCTGCACCGCTGTACTAGGCAAGGTCCTTGCGCAGGTGGTTTGCCATCGCCTTCCACCAACTGTAATGGGGGTGAACGATGATGATGACGATGATGATGATGATGATGATGATGATGACGACACAACAATACCCAGTCATCTCGAGGTAGGAAAAATCCCTGACGTCACTGGGCATCGAACCCGGGACCCTGTGTGTGGTTAGCGATACGCTACCGCAAGAGCACGAGCTGCGGACTTACTTTATGTACAACAAAATTTTTTAATTCTTCAGATGTTTCTGGCTTTTCATACTTATCACTGATAAACTCATACAAAGTTAACTGTTTTATTGCATAAGGCTTCTAGCATTTCTCTAGTTACTGCAACATGTCAAGGATGCTTTTTCCCTTTAATTCCTCAACAGCTTTACTGAATTCTTCTCCAAGTATTTTGGGTGCAAGTTTACCTTATGATGTGTCTGCAGCCTCAGCAATTAACTAATAATTAATTCCAAGCCCTTTATACCAAGTAAATGTGTATGTATAGCCGTGCTGCGTTAATTCGTTATTGTATGTAATACACAGGTCAACCCTGGTTTTCACCGAGTCCTCTTGTGCCTTTCATTCTTAAAAATGTCTGAACTGGATGGTAGGTTTTTTCCCTTCACATTCTCTCATCACATTTCCTTCATTTTTATCACTGTTCCTCAATTTATACTTCCTTAGGTTTCATTTTAGTTTTTACTACAACATTTTAGCCACTCAACCTGCTTCACCTCTGTCACTCTTGGAGTTTCTGAACAGCTTTCTTTCCTCAATCAGCTCAACGGAACCGTGTATCCATGAAATCCTAGTGGTGTTGGCATTTGCTCTGAAGTTTCTATAGTCCTATTTTTCAGTCTGTTCTATTAGGCATGTATTGTATTGACATTCTGGAGTAGTCGGGTGTTCTGCCGGATGTTCGTGTCAAACTTGCACAATATTTCGACAGTGTGCCTCACTGTCTTCCTCAGCTACGTCAATGACACCTTTGTCATCTGCCCCCCCGGAAAGGAGGAGCTGGACAACTTCCTGGAGCACCTGAACTCACGCCATCCCAATATTAAGTTTACGATGGAACTGGAGAAGGATGGTCTACTTCTTTTCCTGGATGTGCTGGTTAAGAGGAAGGCAGACGGTACCTTTGGGCATAGTGTGTATCGCAAGCCCACACATACGGATTTGTATCTACAAGCAAACAGTTGTCACCATCCAGCACAAGAGAATGGTGTGCTCAAAACTCTTATCCATCGGGCACAGACGCTCTCTGATTCTGACAGTCTGATAACAGAGATGGCACACTTGCGGTCAGTATTCAACAGGAATGGATATTCTGCCAGAGACATCCAGAAGGCGTTTCACTCAGTAAGTGCAGCAAAGGAACCAGCGGAGGAACAGGAAGAGGAAGAGGCCAAGAGGGTGGCATACCTCCCAGATGCAGGGCCAGTATCTGCCAAAATCAGCAGAATTTTGGCCAAACACAACATCAAGAGCATATTCTGCCCACCCACGAAGATCGGTGCACTATTGGGCAATACTAAGGACGACCTGGGACTACAGAGGCCAGGAATTTACAGCATACCATGCCAGTGTGGGTTGGCATACATAGGCCAGACCACCAGGACGGTTCAAATCAGGTGCAAGGAACACCAAAGGCACACCAGATTGGGACAAGCTACGAAGTCAGCAGTGGCTGAACACTGCCTAGAACTTGGCCACGCCATGGACTACAACAACACCAGAATAGTAACACAGACGCCGAGATTCTGGGACAGTGTCATAAAAGAATCCATTGAGATTAAGATCAGTGAAAACCTCATCAACCGTGACACTGGATATCAACTTAGTGCTGCATGGAACCCAGCGCTGGAGCTTGTAAAATCTCAACGAAAAACGACTGGGAGAGCACCTAGCAGGTTGCAGACAGAGCGCCCAGCGCGGTGCAGACGGCGGAGGCAGCGCCAGCCGCGGCGCAGACGGCGGAGGGAGCGCCAGCCGCGACGCGGACGGTGGAGGGAGCGCCTGCCGCGGCGCGGACGGCAGAGGGAGCGCCTGCCGCGGCGCGGACGGCGGCGGGATCGCCTGCCGCGGCGCGGACGGCGGCGGGATCGCCTGCCGCGGCGTGGACGGCGGAGGGAGCGCCTGCCGCGGCGCGGATGGCGGAGGGAGCGCCAGGCGCCAACCAGACACACCCTCTCGGGAATGGACCAATCACAGAGCAGAGGACTCGGCGCGGACCGCACATGGAACGCTTAACACCTAGGCATAAATACTGGACGCGTTCCAAACAGGGACAAGTCCCAGGAAGCACCTGAGGAAGACAGTGAGACACACTGTCGAAATATTGTGCAAGTTTGACACGAACATCTGGCAGAACACCCGACTACTCCAGAATGTCAGCATTTCGCCGGGAAAGCATGAAATCATACATGTATTGTATTGGTTGCCAATTTATTCAATCTCTACTGTATATAATTTTTAATTTCTATTCTGGAATTCTCATTCATAAGTATGGTCATGCTATGTCTCAGCCTGGACTTGGTTCTTCTTATTTTCTTCTCATACAAGATTGGCTTTCATGCACATGGGGCTGTGGTCACACAAACCATCAGCACCAGGCTACGTCTTACACTGTTTGATTAGGCTGTTCTACAAAAATGTAATCAATTTGGTATCTGCCTATAATCCTGATGCAACACATCTTTTCTCCACAATCCTGACACAACCAATCTTTTTCCCAATCCAAATTTACCAAATACTGTACTGCCTTCCAGTCACCAATAATAAAAATATTCCCTTTGTCCTGTACCATTACTACCTCTAACTGCTTACATATTTTCTCTGCTTCTTTGTCTGCTGGTCCAGTAGTTGGGATGTAAACTTTAATAGTATTCAGGAGAACAAGCTAAATCTCCAGTTTTACCAAGACTATTCTATCACTGCACTGAAAATAATACTTTATTTACTTGCCAAACACTCTTGTTAGTCTCATTATTCTGGTTTTTAATATCTTCAGAAAATTACTTTGTAGTCATTGCTCTGAAGATCTACATCCACAGGCATTGTCATTTCACTCAGACCCATCATATCAACAAGCAATCCCTTCATTTGCATTTTACAGTTATCAAGCTTTCCCAAATATCTCAATGACCCCACATACCACACACTAATAGTATCTCAACAGTCCCTTCCTTGGTTGCAGTCTCCATCTAATAATCTGATTGAACAACTGAGCTTACTGGACAAAATATTTGCCTCCCAATTAAAAGAGCACAATGGTGCTTTGCAGCACTGTGGATAGTGTACAAGTGATACATAGTGGTTACACGACCTTTCACCACTGATACAGAACATGACAGCAAAGTGTTGTGTACATGCGACTCAATTGTATAGAACTGGCACAGCAAGATGGTTGAATGTAACAGAATGGGAGAAAGAAAATACCATTTGTTGCCGTATCAATACAGACTGTATAATGCGTGTTTAAGGACTGGTACAGCATTTTCAGCCAGATAACACTGAGTAAGAGCAGCGTCGGTGTGAAAATACCCTAACCAACAGGGCACAGAGGCAAGTCTCATACCTTGTCAATGACTATCTGCTTCAAGCCAAACTGAAATTGTTGATATCAGAGTACGCAGGTCCATTTCAACCAGTTTCTAAGCAAAGTTCAGGCAGGAATTTGGATCCAATACACATTTGGAGTGTAGTACCTCACAAAGACCACATCTCACAGTGACACACACACACACACACACACACACACACACACACACACACACACTGAGATTATGAAAGTCACAGGATAGTAATTTGCACATTTACATATGGTACCCCACAGTATAAAAGGGAACTGCATTGGCGAAGCTGTCATTTACGCTCATGTGATTCACATGAAAAGCTTTCCGATGCGATTATGGCGGCACAATGGGAATTAATAGACTTTGAACGCAGAATGGTAGTCAGAGCTACACGCATTGGGCATTTCATTTTGGAAATTGTTTGGGAATCGATATTCCAAGACCCATATTGTCAAGAGTGTGCTGAAAATAGCAATTTTCAACCATTACCTCTCACCACAGAAGTACAGTGGCTGACGACCCCCACTTAACGACCAAGAGCAGCAGTGTTTGCATGAAGTTGTCAGTGCTAACAGACTAGTTACACTGCATGAAATAACCACAGAAATCAATGTAGGACGCACGAAGAACGTATGCGTTAGGACAGTATGGTGAAATTTGGTGTTAACAGTATATGACAGACTATCAACCCAAGTGCCTTTGCTAACAGCACAACATTGCCTGCAGTGAATCTCCTTGGCTTGTGATGATATCAGTTGGTCCCTATACTACTGGAAAACTGTGGCCTGGTTAGATGAGTTCTAATTTAAATTGGTAAAAGCTGATGGTAGGGTTTGAGTGTGGTGTGGACCTCATAAAGCCTTGGATCCAAGCTGATAAGGTGCTGTGCAAGCTGGCAGTGGCTCCCTAATGGTGTGAGCTGTGTTTACAGAATGGACTGGGTCCATTGGTACAACTGAATCGATCACTGACTGGAAATGGTCATGTTCAGCTACTTTGAGACTATTTGCAGCCACTCGTGGACTTCAATTTGTCATTGGACCACAATTGTTTGTGACTGATTTGAACAACATTCTGAACAATTCAAGCAAATGATCTGGCCTCCCAGATCAAACAACATGCATCCCGTAGAACATTTTTGGAATATAATCGAGAGGTCAGTTCGTGCACAAGATCCTGCACCAGCGACACTTTCGCAATTATGGATGATTATAGAGGTAACGTGGCATAATCTTCCTGCAGGGTACTTCTAATTGACTTACTGAATCCATGCCACATCGAGTTGGTGCACTCTGACAGACAAAAGGAGGTCCAACTTGATATTAGGAGATATTCCACGACTATTATCACCTCAGTGCTCCGTGTGAAGTTGCACTTCTTCAATGTGCTCAACAATACAGAAACTGCACTAGCTGACTGACAGCATCTAATTTGATCCGACGAATCACAACTTGGCCTCGTTTCATTTTATGCAAGGTGTCGAGTGAACGATAGCCCGATAAGACATTTAAACCGTAGTGTGTAGAGGCTATAGTTAAGACTGGAGGTGGTTCTGTGATGTTTTGGGGTGTTTTCCATACCATGATTTGGGCCCACTCTTTCAGTTTACTGTTAACACTATTTTTATTCAGTATTCTCAGCAACTACCTGTTGCCCCCCCTTTTTTCATGCCTTCACAAGTATGCTGTCGATGATCTCAACTTCTACGCTGGCAACAGTTGCACTCACAGGGGAGTGCACACTTTTCACAATTTTAAGAACACACTGACATCCATCACACCTACAATATTGAAACGGCAGGTCTTAATTCCATACAAAACGTGAGGCTATTTGGAACTGCAAGCGAAATGTAGCAATCAAAATCTCCACCGTTTGGTAGTACTACATGATCTAATAATTGACAAGTTGTTCCAGCCGAATAAAACATACCTGAAGAAATTTTTGAATTGACTTTCTCGCCAAACTGTGGCTGGAGGCAATGTTGCACAGTAATATCATGTTATCTCCTGTGGGATGAACCATTTTTATTTTCATTTTTTCTTTGGTCTGATTATTTTACTTGCTTAATATTTTGTTCTTGGAAAGGTACATTCAATGCATAAATGAGCAAAGGAATCTAAGGATGTGATTCCTGTTGCCTAACTTGATGCAGAGATAAGACCAGTGGAGCCATCACTTGACAGTTTCTCATTTCCTGTTCTCAAGTGAAGCCTCCACGTCGCTACTGCCACTTCCTTCCTACACTGCTGCTCTAGTCATCAATAATATCACACCACAACTCGTCCAAATTTCCAGCCATCGCCATCCTTCACAAAGAAATTCGATGCTAAGGACTTTGGTCCACAGAGCTTTAACACTTTTGGACAAGGACAGAATTACAACACCTCCATATATTGTTATATTGTTCCAAAGATCCGATTCTTAGAACATCAAATTTAACTAATGATGCAGACAAAATCGAGAACCCTTGCTCTCTTCAACGAAGATAAAAGGTATTCTTTGCAACATTATACATAATCTCAGTCTCCAAAGCAAGATGTGTACTGCATTTCAGGTTAATGTGTTACATAGTGCAGATTATTGGAACAGTTAATGAGAGATGCACGAGACATCACTGACACAACCAACTATAACAACCAAGCCCATCAGCTGTCACTGAGCACTACTTCAAAATAATCACAGAATGGATTACGATGAGACCAGTACTGTGGTACAAACACAAAGTTTCTGGAACAACATTATTAAGGAAAGCAGTAAAGCACTTGACTGGAAATCAAGAGTTCATGGGATCAAATCCTGGTCAGACCTTGGATTTTTCAATCTGCATTTTAATCTAGCCTTCACCTCTCAACAATGTAAAGAGTCACCAGTTCTGATTTCACATTAAATTTTATGACCCCTTTCCCCAGTTGGATAACAGAGATAGGTTAGTGACACACAAGTTGCCAAAGTCCCATCCAATTGAAAGGCTTGCACCAGGCCAGTGAGCCACATAAAATTACAATAAGTAGTCTATTGAAGTAAGGGTGTCATAATACTTGACAATCAGGGATGGTAGTTCAATTTGAACAAGGCTTGGGGTTCCAGCACTCACTCTCTTAAGATCCCACTGCCATTTCATCCACCACAGTTGTAAAATAGATGAAGAATGTGTGTTACATGAAATGTCAGTGGAAGCTCTGAAAAAGGAAAGAGCATCAAAGGGTGTAGTGGGCACCAGGAATCAAACTGGATATAAATAGTAGTGTGAGCTCAACAACGGTTCACATACTCATAGGAGACTAAGCAGCAGGTACACATAACAACAAAACTCACAGCACTGAAGAGGACAGCTGGGTCAGTTGTCAAAATATTGTGCATAAAATGCCAACAACAACTTGGCAGAATGATTAGAAGCACACCATTCTTCGACAGCATCAAGAAAACAGGAGAGATCACATTAATATGAGAGTCAAACTATTGACAGTCATGTTCCAACACATCATTGTGGATATCAGTGACCACATTAATTATCCTTCCTTGAGAATCTCAAATTATGTGACAACAGAAGCAGGAACACGTGATCTCTGACATAACCCCATTAGAAGAAATCACATGGAATTAAGTCAGGTGATCTCGGGGGCCACTGATCGAGAGGAATGTAACAATGGCAAATCAGTTCCAATCCAACACTGAGGCAGTTCTTCACTGAGGTAATCAAAAACACCTGGGAAAAAAAAGTGTGGTGAAGTACTGTCTTGTTGCAGCAGTCTCTACTGTGTTACTGTAATTGTGGCATAAGCCATTGTTGCAGCATGTCCAGGTACACAAAACTAACAACAGTTTTCTATGCAAACTTTAAGAAGATATGGCATGTAAGACGCGAACTTTAGGTGAATCACAAATGCATTCCACGATCCTGTGTGAATGTCCTCTGGCTCAAAGACGCATGTTATGACAATTCGTCTTTCTTGACAAACAAAATGTGGCTTCAACACTGAAAACCAACTGCTGTGAAAAACTGCCTTTCTTCAGCAGCCACTGCAAGTCAATGCAGAAATCAGAACAAAGCCCATTGTCCAGAATAGCCAGTGCATGGAACAACTGTGGCAGGTATGGTTTTACAAGTAGACATTTGAGCAGATAGTCAACTGGGGTTATTTGCAGTGTCTTCTCACACATACATCTGTTTCTTCACACTCCTGATCAAGAATTCCTGCACTTGCACTGCCTCATCTGCTGCCGGTCCCTGCTGCCCTGTTTTCTTTTCGAATCACATAGGCAGCCAATCTCGTGGAGTGTTTCGTACCACCCATGTACAGTTTTGTCTGTTGGAGCTTTCATCTGATATTTGGTATTTAATCACTGAACTGTCACAACTGTTTCACATTTAGCAAATTCGAGGACATCAAATGCTTGTATTGCTCCATTACATGCTGTTTTCCGACATGCCTAGTGCATTCTGAAACTACGCTACAGCACATATTACAAATTTAAACTCCAAGAGATGCTCCATCCAATGACTTGTCGTTTTCCTGTACATCCATTTTCGTTCTGAACCCCCAGGGCACAATGCCATAGACAGTGGCGACGTATTCTACGTGTGAATTAATTCTTCTGGCATAGTGCAACAAAACTGGAGCTGGACTGGTAAATTTTGATTTTTTATTTTTACTAATTAAGACTAGCCACGACTTTACGGCACATCACTCAATTCATTTAAACATACAAGCGGTGTGTAGACCTCAATGTAAGCTATAGACGAGATCAGGTTGCTCAGATTTTAAATTCATTTCTGCAGATGCAGGTGATTCGTGAAATGACATGATACAAACCTCTGGCTCCTCGTGGGCTGTGTGCATGAGGAGAGCATTCAGGAAGACAATTTTCCTCGGAGGCCGACGCACGACCAGCTCCTGGAGCAGGGAAATGCCGGCCGCGGCGCGGCTCCGGTCACCGCAGATCCTCCGCAGAATGTCTACTGCCTCATCCGTCACCAGTGGAGCCTCGAGGAACAGCCGGAATAACAACCTGTGCATTTCATTGGTCCTATTATATACATAAGCAGCTTGTGTGTCAGTTACTGGGCAAGGCAGCTTGTAAACAAGGTATCAGATATGTACAGATCAAGTCAAGATGACAATATGAGGGTTGTTTAGTACGTAATGCAATACTTTTTTCTCAAAGCAGTCAGTTTTAGTCATGATATAAATACACCATGTTGTTCCCCAATTCATAAAACTATTTTTCAACATAATATCTGTTTAATTATATCACCTTATGCTCCCTTAGTGTGAAGCCCCTATGATGTCATGGTACCACCCCTATGGCCTGTTTCTCAGCCTGGTTCTTCGTGCAGCAATAACTTCTCCAACATTGCTGTGGTTCTCCCCACAGAGTCCATTCTTCAGAAGGCCACAGAGAAGGAAATTGAATGATGTGAGATCCATGATGTAGTGCAGATGAGGAAGAGCAGTCCATTGTAGTTTAGTGATCTTTTGGGTGCACAGACTTGTGTATCATGGAGAAAGAGAACATTCACATATGTGTTACAACGAACACACTATAATCATTTCTTTAATTTACTAAGACTTCGGAGTTAATCATTTTACCCTGATGGAGATCCTTCAGAGCCTAAGGATGATGTAGCCTTGACTTTATCAGCTGGGGGCGTGGTTTTGAGCTACTGTTCCTACAAAAGAGAATGTGTGCTACCATGCCATTTACTTCCATTTTCTTTCAGTTTCAAAGAGGTAAATCTACACTTCATTGTCTGTGACAATGTTTAAAAAGAAATCATCGCACCCAACCTCTAGGAGAGGCACTGATGATTCTTTTTTCCTCTTTATGATTTTCTATTGAAATTCAACAAACCCAACGTGTACAAACCTTTGAATATGTTAACGATGGACAAGTTTCAGCCCTATGAACAAAGATGTCAAGATGAGCACTGAATTGGTTGGTTGTTTTCTGTGGATGAATCGGTTTTCCTGTTCAGTGTCAACATGAATTCTGTTGAACCTGTATTAAGTGCTAACAGAAAAGAAAATTAACAGGAAATGTTACCCACTAGGGAAGTGGGGCCTCCCAGACAAGATCTGTTGCCTGAGAAAGCGAGAAAGTCAAATAAGAGTAACTACAAGTGAACATTTAACAAAGAAGTGTGCAATAAGCATTAGCTGTTGTGTGGATACACTGTCAGAATTCCTGATTGTCAGCCAGGAAGTTGATTCATTAAACAACAGCTGAATCAGAGATCTTGTACATTTGTTCGAGGAAAAAACTAAATAAATAAACAAACACCACGAAAACTTCCACTTACACAAAAATGTGAAATGGACAATAGCAAAAGTTTATGTTGTTCTTGCCATAAACTGTACTTTATTATGTACAAAACAACAAAATTCCACAAAACCATTCTTCCTTTTCCTCAGACAAGTTATGCATATTATTATTATTATTATTATTATTATTATTATTATTTACATTCGTATTGGCCAACTAGTATAACATTAACAACTTCAGTTCCTCTTCTTCCTTTGTTGTTGTTTCCTATTTTTCCAGTACTCCCTCATTTTCTCCTGATGAAGTCTCTTCCTTTCTTATGTCCATGTTGTTCCCGATTTTTTATTTCTCTTGCTTTGAAAAACGTTCCAAATTTAGTATTTTATTTTTAAAACGGTTTCTTTCTGTTATTTCTGATTCTTTTATGATGTTCCTTTCTAGATTTTTCCTTACTTCTGTAATCCATGTTATTGTCGATTTCTTCTTCCAGAAATATAGGAGTATTTGTTTTGTTAATCTATTTCCATCCCTTCGGTAAAGGTGTCCGAAAAAGGTTAACCAGCCTTTGGCCATTACTTCAGATATTTTCTCTATATTTTTGTAGATCTCCTCATTACTTCTTATTTTCCAACCATCTGCAGTTTTTAGGGCACCCATTATTTTTCTAATAATCCTTTCCAGTACCTCTAGTCTGTCCATCTTATAATTCATCGGTAGGCATTCAGATCCATAAAAACTTTCTGGTCGTACAACTGTGGTGTAGTGTTTTAGTTTTGTTTTTCTAGATATAAATTTCTTGTTGTAAATATTTTTGGTCAAACCATATGCTCTTTCCATTTTATTAATTTTTACAGCTATTGCAGATTATTCTAGTCCATTCTGTTGTATAGTCTCAACAAGATATTTAAATTTATTTACTTGCTCTATTTTACCTATTTGTGTTTCTATGAATTTTGGCACATTTTTTATATTTGTCATGAATTTAGTTTTTTCAGCTGAAATTTTGAGACTAGTTCTGTTTGCTATTTTTTCCAGATGGTTTATCTGAATAACTGCTTCTGCCAGGTTTTCTGAAAGTATAGCAAAATTATCCGCTAAAGCCAAGCAGTTTACCTTAATTCTATTTGTTTTCTTTCCCAGAGTTATTGGTTCAATTTTGTGATTTTTTAGCTCCGAATTCCAGATCCTTACAATTTTTTCTAGAATACAATGAAACAGTAAAGGTGATAAACTATCACCTTCTCTAACACCAGTTTTTATTTTAAATGGCTGAGACACTTCTCACATAAATTTGACTTAAGATATTGTACCTGTTAGTGTTTCACGAATTATATTTGCTAATTTTGATTTAACACCAAATTCTCTAATGACCTTATCTATTGTTTCTCTGTCTATACAATCAAATGCTTTCTTGAAATCTATAAATGACACTAGTATTGGTTTGTTGGTTAACATTCTATGGCGAATTAGTAACTAATTAGAAAAAGTTAAAAATTTTTTCTGCACAGGATCTTTCCTTTCAAAAACCACCCTGATATTCTCCCAGTTTTTTGTCTAAAGTATCTACCACTCTGTTCAGGAGAATTTTTGATAATATTTTGTATGCCACTGGCAGAAGTGACACTCCTCTGTAATTATTGACATTTTGTTTCTCTCCCTTTTTATGTAGCAAGTGGATTAATGCTGTTTTACATTCGACTGGAATCTTTTCTGTTTTCCAAATGTTCTCAGGAAGCAGTTGTAGATCCTTTATGATTTCTGGTTCTGACCACTTCAATAATTCTACTGTAATGGAGTCTTCACCATATGCTTGATTGTTTTTGAGTGTTTTGATGGCTTCATGAATTTCTAACTTCGTTGGTGGGAAATCTTCCTCTAGATTTTGAGGTGTCACTGGAAATTCCAATTTATCTGTTGGAACTCGACAGGTTAACAATTTTTCAAAAAAATTTGCTAAAATTTCACAATATTCTTTGTTATTAAATCCCATTTTACCATTTTCATCTTTGAAACTAATACTTGGTGCCTGATATCTTTTAAGAATGTGTTTAAGTTTGGTAAAAATTTCTAGTATAATTCTTGGTAAAATTTTCTTCTATTTCAATAAGCCGAGAATTTTCAAAGTTTCTTTTGATTTTTTGGATTACTTTTTATATTTTTTTTCCTCTGTTGCCTGAATTGTTCAAGGTCTTCCTATTTTCTTGAACATCTTCCTTTTTGAGCTGTTTGTATTAGTGCTTCTTCACACTCCTCTTTCCATCATGTCTTATCTTTTATTCTTGGCCAGTTATTATTATTATTATTATTATTATTATTATTACTAACAGCAGCCGAGGTTGTATAAATTTTTTTATAATCATTACTGTTATACAGCAGTTGCTATTAATTTTACATACTGATGTTGTCGTTTTAGTCTTCAGTCCTGAGACTGGTTTGAGGCAGCTCTCCAAGCTACTCTATCCTGTGCAAACTGCTTCTTCTCCCAGTGCTTACTGCAGCCTACATCCTTCTGAATCTGTTTAGTGTATTCGTCTCTTGGACTAACTCTACGATTTTTACCCTCCACGCTGCCCTCCAATGCTGAATTTGTGATCCCTTGATGCCTCACAACATGTCCTACCAACCGATCTCTTCTTCTAGTCAAGTTGTGCCACAAACTCCTCTTCTCCCCAATTCTATTCAATACCTCCTCATTTGTTATGTGATCTACACATCTAATCTTCAGCATTCTCCTGTAGCACCACATTTCGAAAGCTTCTATTCTCTTCTTGACCAAACTATTTAGCGTCCATGTTTCACTTCCATACATGGCTACACTCCATACAAATACTTCCAGAAATGACTTCCTAACACTTAAATTTATACTTGATGTCAACAAATTTATCTTCTTCAGAAACACTTTCCTTGCCACTGCCAGTCTACGTTTTATATCCTCTCTACTTCGACCATCATCAGTTACTTTGCTCCCCAAATAACAAAACTCCTTTACTACTTTAAGTGTCTCATTTCCTAATCTAATTCCCTCAGCATCACCCGTGTTAACTTGACTACATTCCATTATCCTCGTTTTGCTTTTGTTGATGTTCATCTTATTATCCTTCTTTCAAGACACTGTCCATTCCGTTCAACTGCTCTTCCAAGTCCTTTGCTGTCTGTGACAGAATTACAATGTCATCGGCGAACCTCAAACTTTTTATATTTCTCCATGGATTTTAATACCGACTCCTTTATTGCTTGGTCAATATACAGATTGAATAACATTGGGGAGAGCTTCTCCCCCACACACTGATATTTATTTAAATTTAAAAATTTATGCATATCCAGAATGCATACCTATGAGCTGCCACTGGTTATAGCACTGCCATCTGATGGAGTTACTAGAAATGACACACCAAGGAAACATTTGAGGGTGTTTAAACAGCATTAAAAAAATTTTAAAATCAAAATTGGTTGAGGAAAAAATCTGTTGCATTACTTACTGAACATCCTTCATACATGTAATACCTCATTAACATATTCTACCTTTCTATGCACACAAAATTAAAGTACTACATTAGCTACGAATATATATAATTTCTCTACAGATAGAAGTTTATGCCGTATAAAGACTGTAACAGATGAGCATAGGTATACAATTACAGTTGCCATTGTATAATACACTTCAATTCATAATTTTAAAGTTAGTAATTTTTTGCTGGATTATACTAGGGCTATGTTGGAAACAAGTTCTGTTAATTTCCAAAAAAATCCAGCAGATAAAGATGGGTTTTAAGACATACAAATTTGAAGTTACAACTATCAATTATTTTCTATATTACTTCTCCCTACATTAAAGCACTCATAATACTGAGGAACAAGTTTTACAATAACATCCTTTTACAATTTTGCCACCTACGTGTGTTTTGGTGCTCCTTTAATGCTCCTTTAATGCCTCATTATCTTCAAACTGCTGTGTGTCTAGCCATTCTGATTTACTGTAGTGTCTCCTTCCATAACATCCATATGGAGTACTCCATTTCTGTTTCAAAAACAAGTTATCAGGTTTTGTGCAGGAAATTTGTGGTGGCATTTTGCAGGCTTATGTGGCCCAACTGCAGCAATTGATTTTGTCTCTCCTGATTGACGTTTGCAACCTTTATTTCATCCCATCACAATATGATCAACGAATTCGTCTTCTTCCCCATGAACCTATCAGGAACATTAATGTGTCTCCCAACCTCTTCATTTTGCAGAGATAAGTCAGAAGCTTTGGGATCCCATCACAAACAAAATTTGTGATAGCCAAAATTATCAGTCACAAGTTTGTACAACACTGTCCACAATATCTAAGAGAAAGCAACTGATGAGTTTACAGTCATGAGCTCATGATTTTCTCCAATTCTGTTATCAACCTTTGCAATATGTTCATTCCTCAAAGCAGATGGTTGCCCACTTTTTCAATGTGAATGACTATCCAACCTTCCTGAAAAATCTCACCACTTCTGTACAGCACTATCACCCACAGTTTTCTTGCCATATACTCCAAAAAGTTCATTATGAATGTGTACCAATTTTAAATTTTGTGCATACAAAGTAAATTGCAGCACATAATTCACAGGTGACAAAATTTTCGGTGCTAGCAGCCATTTTGTTACCACACATAAAACAACTCAAAAACCTTTCCGTGGCACTGCCTTATTCATACTGTCATGCAATGCCTAGAACACTCCACTACCTCCACTCCTCTTTGCTCCAGACAGCTTCAGAACTTATTTTGCTACCAGTTCTTGCAATAAAGGTAACAATTCATCGAATAGTTGGTTCAGTATGTCATCAGTAGGCACATGAACAAAACTGAGAATGTTGCTAACTTTCAGACAAATCCATCTAAGGTTACCTGAAGGATGATCCAACTGGAAGCTAGCAATATTGTAAGTCTCTTTTAAGTGCCCACTAATGATTCTGAGGGCAGGGTTATGTCAACCAGAAATGAAAGACTGTATGTAAAAAGACAACACACATTTTGAACAGCTAGCACCATTGCACAAGTGAAGAAACCAACATCAACCATTACTAACAGTGAAATAGAACATAATAATGGGTGAGCAAGTTGTACTAAGTCTGTCCATCTGTTTTATCACAGTGAGAGCAGTATTACAGACAGAATTTAAGCAAAAACATCCACCTCCATCTATAAAGTCACTCGCTATTTTCACCTGAGAAGAAGTTCCTTCACAAAACTTTCTCAAAGACTGGAAGTGCATCTGGAATTTGCTTTATATTTCATTGGATGACCAATACCCAGGCAACATTCTGCAATTGCAGATCTGCACAGCCCTTTTAAGCATGTATGAGGTTTAGGATCTATATACTGGTCCTCCCTGGTCCTGAGGAACTGAACCAATATATGAAGCGTCACAACTGCACAGGACATGGTAGAGACCCACATTACGTAAACTGAGATCACCCATTTCAGATCACAAAGAACCTTAATTCATAACTGAGTCAAGAGTAAGAAGAACCACCAGCTGCAGTGGGCTGGGTGTGCCCATCTCAAGCCAACACATAAGGCAATTTTGTAAATCATCTCCACAGCAATGCCTCAGGATTGTTGCAGCAATATTAAACGGCTACTGGTTACACCTGCTGCCATTAGCACTACACAGGTGAGAACTGGCAATGGTGCTGCTAACAGTCAGGGGTCTGATCCACAGACCGTAAAAGAACCCCAATCTTGGATGGTAATCAACACAAACGACACTGCATTTCCAAACAACACAGCCAAAGCTGTTGGAAATTCTACATGTGTAAGGTACAAAAAAGCTGTAGGCTTTGGTGCTACCTCGTCGTCCTCATCACTCATTCAATTTATGGTCAGTGTGATGCCTCTAAATAGTGGAAAAAATAATTACACCGATAATGCTTAACAAAAAATATTTTTCACAAGTATTGTACTGAAACTTTAGATTTCTTGGTGACATATAAAGATTCCATGAAATACTATATAAAGGAAAGCCGCCAGAGTCTCTCTCTCTCTTTGATCACTTGTCTTTCTTATCTTATTGCTTAGCTCTTGTGTTGTCTTGCGCTCATTGCTCTGTATGTCATTCAATGTATAGAGGCTCGCTGTCTCTTCATGTAACTTGAATTATCATTAAATAATAGTTTTCAGAGTTGAATTTTAAAAATTTATTTTTGCTTTGGAACTGAAACCTTTTCCTCCCCTTACCATTTACATAAATGTGGCCAATGCTTTGTACGGGTGGAAGCTTATGTGGTATTTCAATGTAATTCCAAAAGTGGCTTAAAATTACTTTTAACTTCTTGCACACTACATTCCGAACAACCTGCACGTTAAAGTTATTCACAAAATCTGAATTTCAGTTAACACAGCACAGTTATCTTTGATTGCTGAAAATCTATCTTTACGTAAAACCACACTAGCAGAAGTTTGGATCAACTCTGATTCGGGCCTGACAAAGTAATATTTCCGAATTTAAAAAAAATTCAATTTATTTTGAGCCAGAAAGCAAATATTTAATAGCCATCCCAGAGATAATTTTTGTAGCAGTAAAATACTCCCGTATCTATGATGATATATGATAATTTCTACCATTGTGATACTTTCACTTTATGTAAAGGATATATTTGATGTGAAAATTCCGCTATCAAGTGTAGGAAGAGAAATTCATAATAATAAAAGGTATTTATTTGTGCTATCCTAATAATTGTTTAGAGAGATATTTTCTCAATTTCCCATAGTAAAATCACTCAAGTCACAAGAAAACAAGGGTAGGGTCTGGTTGGTCTGGTTTATTGGCTAACAGCATGACACTTCTCCTATTTGTCCTTCACTATACCCAGTCTGACGAAAGGTAACATCGAGCTGAAAAACCTTCTGGGTCTGATATGATAAATCAAGGTATGAAGTACTATTTCACGCTGAGCTGGGTGCTGACAATTACTAGCCTGTATACACAAATCAGTGTGGGTTTGCTTCTTACAAATTGGCATGTTGCGATGTACCCTCCCCTTCCCCCTGACCAACACAAGGACGGTAAAGCAGCCATCTTTTTCCACCTCTATTGTGAAGCAAATATTTAGGTTGTCTGAATTCAGATGTCTCAAAAGCTGTTTGAATTGTCACTTCCATAAGGCCAACAACAAAAGCATCAACTGCATATCTAAGAAAACACACAAGTTTTAATGTTATCAGGCAAAGAACATTTTCCTTAAAATCTTCCATAGGAAGATTTGCGAGAGTAGATGACAAAGGGCTCCCTATTGCAACTCTGTCTGTCTGCTCATAGAACTTTCTGGTGTAATGTAATATCTTATGATCTGACAACATTATGATCAATAATATTTCTTAAAAGTAAGCTATTTGATAGATCATTTTATGTTAAGAACACTTTCATGTTTTAACATATAAAATTATGTTTCATACTTCTAAATCAGAAATATGTTACTGATACAATGTTATGAAAATGATAGTTGCTAATCACCATACAACGGAGAGGCTGAGTTGCAAGTTGCAGATAGGCACAACTAAAAGACCTTCAGAAAACTAGCTTTCAGCCAACAAGGCCTGTGTAACACACACACACACACACACACACACACACACACACACACAGTCTCTGGCAACTTCAAAGACTGTGGTTGTGTGTGTGTGTGTGTGTGTGTGTTTTTTTTTCAACTATTTTCGACAAAGACCTTGTTGTGCCTATCTGTGACTCAGCATCTCCACTATGTGGCAAGTAGCAACAACCCTTTTCATAACATTGTTACATCCTGTCCTAGATTTTCCATTGTTTGATATGTTACTAGCAATTCCCTCCAAGTCTAGCTTTGTTGTAATACCTCTATTACGCTCTTTCATATTAAATCAGCCTCCTATCCTTTGCTGTAAATACCTGTGGTGAATTGTATTCTTAAACAACTGGTGTATTATCACAGATGGAATGACATGAAATAAAGTCAGCAATATGAGCCACTACTACAAAGTATTAAAGACTGTAGGATAAGAAAACTGTTGGCAGAAACTCACGAGCCATCTTTGCCTTCCTGGCCTGGGCGATCACCAAGTGACTTCACCAGAGAACACAAAAGCTTGTCGTACCGATGCTCGGGTGCCTCCTCACGTTTTATAAATGGTGGCAGGCGGCTGAAGCCCTGCATGAAGCTGTACTCTTCATAAAGCCACGCAAATGCCAGGTCTATCCTACCTCTGATGTCTTCGAGGAGGAATTCCAGTACAACTGTAAATCACCAAACATAGGAATATTTCAGACACAATGAGTTTATTGCAAAGAACCAAAGCACACTTTAAGGCATGTAGACTGAGTGCAATAACAGATGGAAAATACTATAAATACAGGGTTATTCTACATGATGGAACCATTTTCAAAAATTCATATGCATTCAAGTACAAATCCAAAATGAAAATACTTTATATCAATGAAAAGAGGAAGTTTCAAAGTTTTTGGTGGGCAGTGATGGCTTCAGAAGCGGCCGGTAGAGTTTGTGTGGCAACAGGAAGCTGTTTACATTCTGCCTCTACCAACCACTCTGAACAATCTGTGGAATCTGATCACTGTTGCCATGAACTCAGTAATGGCAGATACACTTCTGTGTGTGTGACTACTGCGTCGATGTTTTCCATGCAGCCAACAGTGGCCACATTGAACATTTATCTCTAATTATTAAATACTTATTAAAACTAATTAATTACAAACTATCAAATTTATTAAACTGATATTAAACATTATGAAAAAAAAAACTTTCGAACTTCCTCTTTTTATTGATATAAAGCTTGTTCATTGTGGATTTGTATTTGAATAAATACGAAGTTTTGAAAATGGATCCATCATTTAGAATAACCCTGTATTTACATGGGTTAAAACATTCTAATGCTGAATCTACTTTTCAGTTAATTAGAATGCTGTGAATGAATTACAGGAATGAAGAAAAAAGACAACCCGTTGAGTTGCACACAGGCACAATGAAAAGTTACACATTGTAGCTTCAGGTTAACGATTGCTACCACAGCTCTGCAGTCATGTGTGCACGAGGTGTGATTGCTTGTGTGCAGGAGGTCTGTGTTTTCTTTGCTGAAGAAGCCATAATGTGGCAACTGTCTGCAGCACAATGGGTCATCTTTATATGGATAAAGAGGAAAGATATACATATGAAACAGAGAAACACCCCATAGTATCAGGCAACGAAGGTTCCTGAGTTATAATGCAGCTCAAAGGAATTACACTAGAGCATCTTAAAACATAGCATGGCGGAATATTTGCTCCACTTCCTGTACAGCACTGCTACATGAAAATCATTTCTTTTATTTTCTATCCTCTGTTCCATACGTACACTATGCAGATATGAGATCTCCGAACTCTTATCCAAGCTATATTCACCAAACCATTATTCAATGTATAGTTAACAGATAAATGATAACACTGTTAACAAGTCATGCATAAATATTTTCTTAAATGAAATACTCAAAAAATTAAAATTCACTAAAACCACCAGCACTCCATCATTAAGCCCCAGCTAAAAACTTTTTGTTTGCAGGATTAGTCTGCCATATATGAAAACCTTCACTCTCCTTTCATAAGAAGATATCTTTTCTTAACTGCGTGATTAAAAAGTTAACTTTATTCAGGACTGTTGTTTTCCAGAATGTTCAAATCTTAGAATGTAATCCTTCAGGAAGTTCAGTGTCATGATATTGTAGTTGTAATTTAGCTTTTTACAGAAATATCTAATTCTATTCGTGTAACATATTAGTTCATGAAATATGAAAATTTGAGGCTCAGGAAAATTCTTGGCGAGCCTTGATAAATTGCCAAGTGCACGTATAAAATTCTGCTAGGTTATATAGAATCTAACATTTGTACCTTGTTAAGAATTTTTAACGAGTTATTAATCAGAGCACCTTTTCTGCCTAATGTACATCTATATTTTCTACTCTCCTGTCTTTTATGTTGTTATTTAATGTACCTAAAAATTATATTACCTGATGAAGTAACCGTTGGTTGCGAAAGCTTGAATTTTGTGTGTGTGTGTGTGTGTGTGTGTGTGTGTGTGTGTGTGTGTGTGTGTGTTGGGGGGGGGGGGGGTGTACACTAATGCACCTCCACAAACTGACTGGTTTTCTGTGTTGGATGTCATGGTATTTATCAAATAGAAAACTAAGAATACTTGTTCATTTACAGTAGTAAGAAATTTCTTGTCTAGCTGGAAAAACAATTAGGCATTCAACAAGCTTCAAGATTAAGGTCACAACTATTTTTGTATCAGGTCACTGGTCTGGCATGGCACCCTACGTCTGATACCATTCTCTATGCAGACGACTTGACAGTGATAGTCTTCAGCAAAACTGGTGAAGAGTTACTCCACCATATTGAATATGCACTTAGCAAAATACGGGCATATGCCAAAAATAATAACTTTAAATTCATCTTTGCAAAAACAGTAACTGTTCATTTCATCACAAAACGATCTGCACACTGTATACATGAAATATACTATATGAAAAAAACATTGGACATTGAATAGTGCGTCAAATGCCTTGGTGTACTGCTAAGTAAAAATACATAAGAGCTCAAGCATGTGGACACTGTACAAAGTTGATTAAACAGTCTCGTTTGTCACAATTGCCTTACATAATATCGCCAGTTTAGCATTCGAAACACTAGATTATACACTTTTGTTTCAGTCCATAGATATACCATAATTTTCTGGGGCTCTGAGGAAACAAATCCAGTCAAAGCTTTTAGACTACAGAAAAAGGTCATCCAAGACACAGTGGGAGCAAAAAAGAAACAAACTGCAAACCTCTATTTGGAAAGCTAAATCTAATGTCCACACCTAGAGTGCACCACTCCCACACCCTACACCTCTCCCAACACAGGTTTTTTAAAATTATAACTATTTAAAAAATAGTTGTTTGTAGAAGTAACACCATATGCATTATAACCTTAGATTAATCAATTACATAACCTTAGATTAATGTCATTAATCTGCACATACTGTTAGAACTTTCAAGTCACCTATGTCACAATCTTTCATTACATGAGGCATGTTATTGGATGATAGTGATTTGATTGTAATAACTTTGTATTTTAACGTTTTATGTTAACTGTCCTACATACCTCTTCATAATGGGTGCCCCAGGAAGGAACGGTCAATATTCAGGGATATGACAGAAACTATCATTCACTGCAAAAAAAGTCTAGTAAACACAGGTTCTAAAATGCACAACTTGAGTGCTATGGGCACTATATCTTCAACACTGTGAAGCAAATCTCTTCTCTGCAAGTTCTTTGCTTTCCATATTTTGAGAGGTCGAGTATGGATCAAAACAAGGAAAAAATGTGAAGTAAATACGGTCTCTAAGAGTGTTCCTTACATGTTTTGGTACTGTAAAACATGTTACATCTACTGAACAACTGCCCATAGCTCATAAGATATTCACTTTAGTGCCCATGTTTACTTTACAATTTTCTGTTGTTTTCATCCATACCCCTTCCTCCCAAAATAAGGAAAACAGATAGCTTGCAGAAGAGATTTGTTTCCCCAGTATACCTGATATTGACCACTCTTTGTGTAGCACCCAGTACAGGCTGTACCCAATGCCCAAGTCATCCTGTGATGAGCTACAGTAGAGCACAGATGTATAAGGTCAGCCTGTGTTTAGCATGCATCATGTAAAGTTCCAGGTCAGTCACAACTACACAGTCAATTCTTTAAACACTGTATGTGCCAGTCAAATGTATATGTTGACCTCTGTAAATCTCCAATAGCAAATTTGGGTGCAGATTATATATTATTACCTATCGGTATAATTTAGACCCATCAAACTCTATGTGGTTTACTGATCTGACTTCATACAAGTGCAAAGGTTAATTTTTAAAGTATATCACTAGCAAATGCAACTACAAAAATAAAGAAGTACAAAATGAAAATCTACTTTGATAGTGTTTTGTAAAGTTATAAAAATCACTCAAAGCTCCAGGCAATCAACAAATGGCCACTGGAGGAGGAGGAGATTCAGAGACACTATTCTGAGAGGTCAGCAAGTCTACAACCTCTTTAGTCATGCTTTTTAAGACAATGCTAAATCACGCAAGAGAAGATTAAGAGCACAGGTAACTACTGAACAACTTAGAAGCTCATTGCGGTTAAATGGCGAGTACTAACACTTGACAAGTAAGCTGCATCTACGACATTACGAATGAATCAGCTATAGCATCTCTGTTTCCGAGATGGATATTTTAAATTTCTCCCCGATATAAGACAGCTTATGTTTCACATAGAATGACTCGGTGACGTCTCTTTTCCTAACAACCAACACATTTACCAGCACTTCTCCCATAGTAATTAAATTTGTCAGCAGTCTTTTCTTAAATGACCAGAAATTTTTGATTGTAGCAGATGCACTACCATTTTTAGACGGCTTCTACAGGTTTTTTGTTTGTTTCACGTGTTATATGCGGGTATCAAACAGCGACAAACCAATTTTTTTTCCTCCAAAATATGAATTTCAATTAAAAATACAAAATGTATGTAACCAATCCACACACTCATCCTTACAAAGACTAGATGTACTGGCTCATGGGAACATTGAAGCTCTTTGTAAATAACATTTCATTGTTATGCAGCATGTTTAAGGAGAAACAGTAAATATTTTACGAGGCGGTAGTATGGGCCAATCTAAATAAAACAGTCCATATGACGTGCCCAGTTATTATCAATTACGGAGATACACATGTTGAGGTGGAATTCCATCGAGGCAACACTTCAAGACTCTTAGTAACAAATCGCATGCTACATGTTTTCTAATATTTCCCAAGTTTCGATGTGTGGCAAAATATCGTGCTACAGTGCTGCACTGCCCACAAAAATGAACTGCCCAATGTCACATGCTACACATTGCCAATGTTCAGATCGTGTTCCACAGCTGACGGCATTGAAGTGACACCAGAATAGGGGCATCAAGTACTTGCAAAGGTAGCTGCTTATCTAACACTCTTTATTGCAACAGAAGGAAAAGAAAAAACAAGAAAACAAAGATCATAGTGAAAGAGACGAAGAATCTTGCAATGGAAATTTTTAGGAAACTTGTGTGTGGCTATGAAGCTCCGTTTAAAAACTTTTACATGAATAAATTAACAAAGTTTTACATTGTTGCCAGATAAGACCATGAAAATTATTAATATGCAATACTGGCTGATGTATGACTGGTGGCAGAGATTTTTAGCTACAAATGACTGTTATCCTTCACTAATGTAAAGGTTTTGTATCTCTTCACCAAGTATTTCGAGAATTATTCCACAAATGTGCTGAGGTCTACCCACGTATTCTCAACGATTTCATAGAGGCAATTTGGAAAATATTGGCATTTCAAATTGTTGCATATAAAGCTATTTACATTTGGGATGGAATGCTCGATTTTCTTCTTCGATTCCCGACACTACAATCACATTTCTTGGCAATATGCACTAGATTATTGTTTCTTAATCTGTTCTTGTAGCCGTGACTTGTAAAATGTCCCACAACTCATGGGAATTACAATAATGCTCAATAAATGCAGTTGTTAAGCTCAGACAAAACATTAAGTTTAAAGTTGATTTTCTCAAATTACCCCTCCAACTTCGATGTACCTTCAAACTCTACCGAAAATAAATATGGCTGATGGGCACTGCACCAGTCTTGTGCAGAATGTTACTTTGTATACCATATCTTCTCAGTAATGTACTGAAATATCCTCTTCCTATTGCATGAAAAACATACACTATTTAAAAAATGCACCAAATCCACAATTTTTAAGACATGGCAATGAAATTCTGTACAATGCTTTACATAAAATTAACACATTCACTATTAAGTTCCATGAATTATGCACATTTATTTATTTTATGGGATTTAAAATTTTTTTTTCAAAAATAATACATGAACATTTTTCTCAGAAACTATTCAAGAGATTTCTACAAAATGTTCTCTGTTTTATCTCTCTGCATAAAGCAAGCCTCTCAAGAGTTTTTAATATGCTATATAGAAGAATTTTAATAAGTTTTTAATTATAATTCTGTTCGTATAATATAAAATTTATGCTTAATTCCAAGCATTTTGCCCCATGTCTCACGTTACACTCAGTATTCCAAATATACTTTTGTGACTACATTTATTGTGTTTATAAAAATAAGTGTACCAAATTCATAACTCTATCCTTTATCAATTCAGAAAAATAGGTACATACACTTTAAAAAACAATAATTTTCTGGAAATGCAATTTAAAGTTTAACCTAACATTGTTTATCTTATGTCACCTCTTCAGGAGGCCCCAGATTGGTACTCGGGGTCCTCTTTACCTTCAAGTTTTCCATGCTGGTTTCTTGTTTTCTGCCCTCTTTTCTTTACCAGGTCTTCAACTGGCTTTTCAGCTTAAGAGAGGTGTTGTAAATCTATTTTTCTCAAGATGTATTGACTGAAATTTCCTATCTTTCAGCCCATTCTCTCGAATACCTTCATCCTCCCTACGTCCCCATCATTAAATACAAGAACAGCATTAGAAGTAGCAATTCTGACAACTGAAGCAGATAAAGATATGGTTTGAGTACATCATTTCCATATTAATGAATTTAGAGACTCATTCGGATTCTGGATTTTGCCATCCAATACACATTTTTAGAAGTTCAGCATCAGCCAGAAACTTGTAACTGGGCTTGACAACATCCAGGATACAATCTGGAAGCCTCTCCTTGTGAATGTAGCGCTTGTTATCCCTCTAAGCTTGTAGATATTTACACCAGGTTATTTGGCACATATGACACATGGGGTGTTCCTCTGTTGACACCATGTGGAAATATGTAGCCCACACTGCACTTTTCATGTCACACTGGATAGGTTCTGGTACATGGTGTAAAAAGAATTGCTTCTCATGAACAAAACAGCTGGTTGGTTATTATTTCTAAAATACGGAACATAGTCACAAATTATCTATAAAACCAAAGATATACATCACAGCCTTCTAGATGTATCACGCGCAAGTTTGCTTGAAAGTAACACACAGAATCATCTTTCACCAAGGTAGTACTGAAATATTGCTTAATAATGTGGGCATTGCAAGAACATTGTTTTACACATTTAATTATTTTTCACAATGCAGATGCAATTTCAACATTGAAACTTTGAGAACTGATTTTCCGCAAGATCTAATAAATAGAAATTAAATTGAAAGTTGATAATTCTTGTCAATTTCATGATCATCCATCCTTTAGAAACAGTCATGGAGTTCATAATATTATGAAAAGCTAAGTTGCTATTCACCCTACAGCAGAGATGCCGAGTTGCAGAAAGGCACGACAAAAAGAGTGTCATAAAATGAGCTTTCAGTCTACAAGACCTTGTGTTCTTTTGACAAAGGCCTTGTTGGCCGAAAGCTCATTTTGTGACACTTTTTCTGTAGTGCCTATCTGCGACTCAGCATCTCCGCTATATGGTGAGTAGCAACTATCCTTTTCATAATACTGTTACATTCCATCCTGGATTTTCCATTGTTTGATCATACAGTTCTGAGTTTCACCAGGTTTTATGCTACCGTATCACAGAGTGTAGAAGAAAATCTTAAACGCAAATCTGTTTGCTTATTTAACTAAAAAGTAAGTTAAATGAAAAATACTAATTATATTCACAACTCTGTAGGAGTTAAATGTGTGTGCCTGGTGTACCTATAAGCTATGCGGTGCCTTGCAGTGAGAGGTTAACTGGTGATACAGCTCGCAGCACATACGTGCATTATACTTACCACTTATTCTAGAAACTGATATGTATGCTACCATGAGTAAGCACATTACCAGGATGGTCCTTTGTAAAGCTTAGCCAGTGTAGATGTCTGTGTTATATTTTTCAGGAGTGAGTGAGTGAGTGAGTGGAGGGAGGGGATGGAAATCATTTCTGTACACCACACATCAATCAACTACAAATAAGTGCTTGTGTTCCCCATTTTTGTTTACTGCTTCCATCCTGATGATTTAGAAATTTCTACTGTTGGTGTCATATGAACTTTGTCATTCTAATTTTAATCCCCCCTCTCTTTACAATCTAGTCTTCTCCCATCATTAACAATTGAGTATCAAATTTAGATTTACAATTTTCTTCTGTTAACAATGTACACTACTAATATTCATTTCTTTTGAAATGAATATCAGTTTCACTCAAAGCAAATGGAGTGTAGAAAAGTGGAGCAGAAATGCACATGTAATAGTAGATGTGTACAGTTGCTTAGGAAGCTGGTTATTGGCAACAATAAAATATTTGACCACTTAAAGCTATAATTTGCCCATGTCTCACCATCTCTAACATCAGTGTTAAAAGTCACAGCAAGTGTGGAGATTATTTTGCTTCGGACAGCCATAACTCCGCCCACAGCTGCAGCACGTTCCGCCTTCAGAATGCGCTTCACGGCAGCCCGCATCATGTTTCCACGGGTCTCGGTCGTGAGAGGTTTTGTAATTTCCGACAGCTTCAGTGTGCGAACACGCTGCTTCGGAACCTACATTCGATAAAGATAAATTTCAAAAGAGCACACACAATTAGAAGAGATCTAAACATTAAACAGAAAAATACTAAGCCACTACTGGCTGTGTAATAAATGTCTTAAGGGGAGTTCATGACAACATACTGTAACAGAAAAGCTTGGAACACTGCCGTCTCTAACACTGCACAGTGCCCTTCACAAATGTTTACTGTTGATATTCTGGCTGAAATCATCAATCTGAGTTTATTTTGTGCAACAGTGAGTGTCCTGCCTTTTTAAAATGTTTGCTTTTGTACTTTTATGACTTATTTATACCGATAATACATCTACTCCATTATCTTAATAGTTTACTGTAACTTTAATCTTATTCTTTAGTACCTAAATGCATTAAAAGTGATACTTATGTCAGCCTCACTTCCATCATTAAAAGATTTATCACAGATTTACGAAGAGTACATAAGAACAGTTCTGCTTTATATTACACTGGGGTTACACATTTGAGGCATGTATGAAGCACGCTGGAATAGAATTGCCCCAGAGAGGGAAAATCTTGGTTCAACAAGTCCACAAACAGTTTAAATCTGTCAGAATGATTACAGCACTTTGGTCAACTGTAAAATTTCAACTCATTTTTAAAAAACGCCTCAGCCTTCTTTTGCTTTATGCTGAAATCTAAAGAACTAGAAGATCAATGAGCATTCAAAAATGAGGCTCCATTTACAGTGATGTAGGAGTAATTATTGTAATTATCAGTTTGAGTAGACTAGCACTAGTCAGTTTGTTGTCAGAATACTTTACAGAAGAATACAACAGTGGCTGCTACTGTCTGTTACTGGATAACTTGAATTTGTCTATGTCCCTGAAGGCTCTCCTGCATGATGGGATCTGCAGAATATGATGTGTGAATGAATGAAAGAAGAATGAATGAACAAACGAACATACGGAATCACTGAAGGTTGGCACCCATGTCTTATGCCATTTCTTGAGGAGAACTCGTTTCGGTTTTTATTTACTGTTATTATAAAATGTACTCACAGTTTGTTTCTTGCACGCCTTCTTTGATGGGACACGATGTAGTTTTTCCACTTCTTTGTGACTTTTGCACATTTAATACATAGCTACAATTATTCTTACACTATACACTAAAATCTCCAATCTTGGACGCAGTACAAACAGTTACCCAAATAGTGAGAGTGAATTCAACTCACCTTCACAGTAACCGTTCCAGACTGCTGAGAAGCTTTTGCCTGCTGCGTTTCCTTTTCCTTGTCCATCATCTCTGTCATCACCGAGGTGAGAGATGGCTTCACATCTTTTTCTAGGGGACCATCATCTATTTCCATCTGCAAGATCAAATGCTTCCTCAAATCTTACACAATAAAAGCATTTTTTTTTTTGTTTGTTGATGATTTGACAATTCAATTTTGCATGCAATATTTCCACTGTTGGGCTAATTCTCTTTTTCGGGAGTTCCAAGCTGGGGTATTCATGTGCATAAAAAGGAAATAATGTCAATAAACACAAACTGGGAAATAACAGCAGCAATCCTCTCCGAAACCAGTGACATGTAAGGAACAGATGATATTAAGCAATTCACTTGGTGCACTTTAACATCAACTAGCTGGGGAAGGAGGGGGGGGGGGGGGGGGGAGACCACCTGCAATGCCCAAGTATTAATTTTGCCAATTTTCTATTGGAAATAAAAACAAAAAATGAATGCTGCTAGTGTCGAGGATCTCCTTCAGTTGATTAAGTTGTAGAAGTGTCTTCGTAGTAAAGAACAATGGTATTAAGACATCATGAATGATATGGCATTATTTCATGCATCTCTATGTTTATGACATCATGTCTCCTGATCTGTGTCTACAATGATATAACTTTGTAGGTATACTCAGCAGCATGTTGGATACTGTCTGCAAAATGTGTTCTGAATAGAGTTAGTAAGAAAGAAGTAATAAATTTAAATATCATGCACAATGTGGCAGTTTTCACATATCTCAGTGTTTGATGTCACATCTCCCAAACTACTATAGGTAGGTTGTTCTTACCCTCACAGTGATTGCTGCCTGATAGTAAACAATTTGTACAAAAATTTTGGTTGAAATTGGTCCGGTCGTCTAGGAGGAGATGTGGAACATACACACACACATATACATAAATCAATTTTTATGGTATGTATATGGATATACCTACTCCAAACATCACCATCAGCCCCCTTTTCCATTACAGAAGAAGCATTTAGTTCAAGAGGTTGGGATTATTATTTACTGGTTTAAATATTTCCACCGCAAGTGTTAGATACCCTAAACTGTCATGGCCAGCAGTTCTGTTTCCTTGTAATAATTATAGTAAATACAGTGTGTGTGTGTGTGTGTGTGTGTGTGTGTGTGTGTGTGTGTGTGTGTGTACTGCTATAGCTCTGCAACCCACCCCCATGTCACCATGAGGGTTATATTGGTATGGTAAGACCTACATCCCCCATCCATGAACGAGGTTTCTGCTTGAAACTGGAGGGATTGTTTTTGAAGATATGGTCATCAAAAGAGGATTTCAAAGAGGAGAAGGCAATGAAGCAGCTGGCAATCAATGTTATGGGTTGATTTTAAGCGATCTATGTATTGCAAGATGCCAAGCCTTTACTTCTTCCCTGTAATAACAATGCCACTACAAAGTGGCTGCAACTGACCAAAATGCTGAATTATGTCACAGTGTCCCACAATGTTATATAATCTTCTAGCATGTTCTAGAATCTTCCAGACTGTCCTACACTGCTTGAGAATGTTCCATTATCCTATTGTGCTGGTGGTGGTATGCTCCATCGCAGAAGTGTGTATGCAGGCGACAACACGGCACACGTGTCATATTTTCAGAGATCGGTTAGAATGGATAAAGGAAAAGTGAAAATGACAGAAAGTGAAATAAATTTAGTGAAAGTGAATTTTGTAAGAGAGTGAACAGTGTATTCAGTAAAATTTTAATGTGTTAAGTAAGATTAATATTTAACAGGGTTTCGAAACATAAGAGAGACGATCTTGCCAGTGGTGAACTGAAAAGGAGGAGACAGAACACAAGAAATGAAAGAGATCAGGAGTGAGAAGTGCATATATGTTCACAAACTAAAAGAATGACTTGAATAAGAGGAAACAGAAAAAATTAGAGGAGAAAATCGAGTGAGACACTCGGCAAACTTGTGTAAAGTAACCGCTGAAGATACAAGATTATGACGAACAAAGTAGGGGTGCAATGAGAAGTTCAAGAAATGCAATGATCAGAAGTACAAGAACAAGAACATTAGTGTATGAGATGTGCAGAGTAGAAGATGGAGATTATAGTTTGACAGACAGATCATTCTTCCAGAAGTTCCTTACATTTACTTGTCCTGATGTTTACAGAGTGGAGTGACAAACCGAACCCACTCAAAACAAATGAAGTTAATATCCACAGTAAAGGAGGAAGATTAACAGTAACTGTCATTTAGCTACTGCACCTTAGGCTGTTTACTATGGCCCCCATTGGGATCCATTCCTGCGTCGCACAGCAGCTGGGCGAGCATGCGGCACAGCATTTTGATTTGCACAGGTGAGCCTGCATTCGGGATAGGTTTGTACTCGGCACAGAATGATGGCGGAACAGCATCGGGCAGCTTCATCTGGAACAGAAAAGCGACACATTTAATGCATGAAAATTACGTAATAAGTCTATTAAAGGAAAATTAATTTTGGAAAACTGTAAATTACTAATGCCCGATTGTATAAATGAGAATTTTGATCTTAGTTCAGAAAATTAACCCAGTTCACAAATCTGCTGTCATCAATTGAGTGTGATCTAAGGTCTATCTAAATTAACAGGAGCTGCACTAAGATACACCACAGAATCTACTACTGTCACATCTATTGTGCTTCAAGTGCAGATATTACTGTTATGACACACACACACACACACACACACACACACACACACACACACACACACACACACACACACAGTTTGTCACTGAAGGTTTTGTGTTGTAGAGGAAGAAGAAAACAAGCAGAAGAAAATTCTCAAATTTCTCTGCTGGACTCAATGTCAGGTAAACCACTGTCTCTGCAACTCCACCCTGTCACTCCTTCCAAATTCACATCCCCATAATGCCTTCAGTGAGTGGTGCTTCCCACCAGCTGCTATGATCATGTCGGCCTATAAAACTACCACTCCGCTGAGTCGCTAGCCACCCACCCCCACTTCCTCTCCCATCTCACTTCACACTGCCCCCACAGCAACCAGTTCACATGCTGAAAAAATAGATTGGCACTATTATTCCAGCCCGCCAGCTCCACTTAGGGGCATAAGCACATCATGTGAGCACTTATACAGCGTGGTCTACTGATAATGACCGGGCCAAATATCTCACAAAATAAGCATCAAACGAAAAAACTACAAAGAATGAAACTCGTCTAACTTGAAGTGGAAATCAGATGATGCGATAGTTGGCCCGCTAGATGGTGCTGCCATAGGTCAAACTGATATCAACTGCTTTCTTTCTTTTTTCTTTTTTTTTCTTCTTTTTTTTTCAGGAACCTTTTTTATCACATATTTGTGTAGTATGTAAAGAAATATGTATGTTTTAGTTGGAACACTTTTCTCAGTTTGTGATAGATGGCGCTGTAATAGTCACAAACATATAAGTACGTGGTATCACGTAACATTCCGTCACTGTAGACTGTATTTACCTCGTGATACATTACCCATGTTAAAATGGACTGTTTAACAATTGCAGAAAAGGTCTATACCGTGTTGATGTATGGCTATTGTGATCAAAATGCCCAACGGGCGTGTGCTACGTATGCTGTTCGCTATCCTGGACGACATCATCCAAGTGTCCGGACCGTTCGCCGGATAGTTACGTTATTTAAGGAAACAGTAAGTGTTTAGCCACGTGCGAAACAACCACGACCTGCAAGAAATGATGATGCCCAAGTAGGTGTTTTGGCTGCTGTCGCAGCTAATCCGCACATCAGTAGCAGACAAATTGCATGAGAATTGGGAATCTAAAAAACGTTGGTGTTGAGAATGCTACATCAACATTGATTGCACCCATACCATATTACTAAGCACCAGGAATTGCATGGCGACGACTTTGAACGTCATGTATAGTTCTGCCACTGGGCACAAGAGAAATTACGGGACGATGACAGATTTTTTGCACACATTCTATTATGCGACGAAGTGTCATTCACCAACAGTGATAACAAACCGGCATAATAAGCACTACTGGGCAACCGAAAATCCATGATGGCTGCGACAAGTGGAGCATCAGCGACCTTGGTGGGTTAATGTACGGTGTGGCATTATTAGAGGAAGGATAATTGGCCCCCATTTTATCGGTGGCAATCTAAATGGTGCAATGTATGCCGATTTCTTATGTAATGTTCTACCAATGTTACTGCAAGATGTTTCACTGCATGACAGAATGGCGATGTACTTCCAATATGATGGATCTCCGGCACATAGCTCACGTGTAGTTGAAGCAGGACTGAATAGCATATTTCATGACAGGTGGATTGGTTGTGGAAGCACCATACCACGGTCCGCACGTTCACCAGATCTGATGTCCCTGGATTTCTTTCTGTGGGGAAAGTTGAAGTATATTTGTAGCGTGATCCACCAACAATGCCTGACAACATGTGTCAGCGCACTGTCAATGCATGTGCAAACATTATGGAAGGCGAACCACTCGCTGTTGAGAGGAATGTCGCTACATGTATTGCCAAATGTGTTATCATCATCATCATCATCATCATCATCATCATCATCAATATTTTAGAGAATGTGTTGTTTGGCAGTTGATAATTTGATAGGTACCTGGGACTAACCATTCGGTAGCGAGGCAGAGCTGGTGTTGATGTGTTGTCACATCAGGGTATCAGAATTTTGCTGGGACAAAGTAAGGGTACACGACAGATCGCTGCCAATAGATTTACGCTGCTTTATCCACAGAGGGAACTTTTGATGTTTGGAGCTTTTAAAGACACAGTTGTCCGAAACTAAAGAAACTAGCAGATAGTGGTAGAGGTTTATGTCTGCATTGTCTGCTTAGACAGAGATATCTTCAACTCAAAGACTGGTTTGGCCACCAGTGATTTAGTGGACACATCCTCTGAGATGTGGTATACTCTTGCCTTCCTCAGACCTACAGATTTCTCTGGGATCTAACCCTAAGTCCAGCACACTACCACTGAACTACTGAGAGAATTTCATACACTTATTGGACTATAATCGTATCTACTAATTGACTTAATATTTTTTTTTCCATCACTGTGTGTGTGGTTGTCATAGTGCTAGCAAGTAGTTGAAAATGTACTACAAACTGTGGAGTTGCTGCTACTAAGGCCTAGAGAGCATTTCTGTAAGACATTCGATCATCATTGGTTGCTGTGTAACACCGTACCCTCTACCATTCAGCGAAAATACTTGATTTCGCTTTCTTACTCTGGTACTAAGCATCTATGCACTGCCTCAACGTTTTCACTTCAATTACAAATCACCTCCAAGAATTCTTACAGCAGCAGTTACTATACATATCCATTACTTACATTGCCAATATTATCCTTATCCTAACTTTAAGAAAAATAATTCTGAATTTCAGCTGTGGGGGAGTGTTAAAAACAAATACTTTGTTTATCTCTTCATCCTATTTACCCAAAACGTATTTTTTTTTGTGCCACTGCAACAGACTATCTACAAAATTTTACTATTCAAAATCAAGCATAATTACGGAGAAAATCTGAGATTAACATTTATACAATGTAAATTCCCATGTTCAGCTCAATTAAAGTCTGTTTCTCTGCTGACAGAACTAAACTGCTTCATACAAACAGCCCTAAGGGTAATGAAGGTAAGCTACTGTGACGGTAGCTACACAAATTATTATACAACCACATATATTCACGTAAATCTGTTAGTTTGGAAATTTTTTTGAAATAGTACTTAATGTTATCTGAAAGTAATAGAAATACTGACCTATTTATTTCTAAGATATTTAGTTTTAGAGAGGTTCTACATATCTTCTGATACTTCAAAACACTTTTGCTATTGTTAAAATGTATATATGAATTTTATTTATTTATACAGATTTTCAGAAGGGCCATTTGTGGCATGCATATATTGTGGCTTGCAAGCTCCAATGAGAACTGTGAAGGAAATTGACTGCCTTTTTCAATGGAACTGTTCTGTATTTTTTTATTTAAGGAAACCACAGAAAAAACAAATTTCAACAGCAAGAAACGGATTTTAACTGCCATCCTGTAACTGTTATGCAAGGATGCAATGTGTAACAAATCAAAATGTTAACTTTATAATTACACAGAATACAATGTAAAAGGACCTTGTCATGGATGTGTACTTCTGTTAGAGAAAAAAAAAAAGCTTGAAAGCTAGTTTGAATACTGTTTACTGTTGCGTTTATATGCCATAGATCAGTCTAATATATGAGAACTCAATTCAGCATGTCAAGAATTTTCAGAGTCAATTTAATGAACGTAGCAAAAACAGTTGATGACAGAAAATTGGAACAATGTACAAAGAAATAACATGAGTGAATATCAATTCTATAATTGTTATATTCAGTTGTGGGACAAATTAAAACATACGAGACCCGTGAGAAATGTAAAGAGATTTATTTTTTTTATCTACAAAAGTTTTTATTTTGTTCAAACTACATTATTGTTCCCTTCGAACTGGTAGGTCCTTTACCATGTCATCACATTTGAACAGTTATAGGGTATCCAACCGGGTAGAGTCGTAATTTCTCCACAATATTTCGGCAGACGTACACGCTGCCATCTTCAGGTGGTTCCTGACGAATGCTGTGCTGTTCCACTTGGCGTCCTATATATACTAGCCGTTACCCGCTCCACCGTTCCTCTCCTGGTGTCTTCAGTGTGGCCGGCGCGGTGGATACTGGAGGTGGTGGTAGAGGCAGCGCCTGGGTCTGAACTGGGTTCTGCAGTCTCCCTGCTGCTGCTGCTGCTGCTGCTGCTGCTGTCGGGGGCACTCCTCGATCTCTGGGACAGCATCTTTCTCTCCAGACTGAGTGCAGGGTTCCAGGCCTGACTAAGTTGAAGGCCGGATCGAGGACCGCCCTCGACAGCAGCAGCAGGGAGACTGCAAACCCCAGTTCAGATCCAGGCACCGTTTCCCCCCACCACCTCCAGTAGCCACCGTGCCGGCCGCACCAAAGACACCAGGAGAGGAACGGTGGAGGGGGTAACGGCTAGTATATATAGGGCACCGGGAGGAACAGCACAGCATTCATCAAGAACAACCTGAAGATGGCAGCGTGTATGTCTGCCGAAATATTGTGAAGAAATTACGACACTACCCGGTTGGATACCAGAGAACTGTTCAAATTGGAAATACGCCAGAAAAACCTCAGATCGCATGTCGTCATATTCTTTTGAATGTTCTCCAGAGTCCCAAAATGATGTCCTTTTAAGGCATTTCTCAATTTCAGGAAAAGAGAAATTTCACAAGTGTTCATATCAGGTAAAAAAGCAGGGTGAGGGAGAAGCTGTGGAATGCCAGGAATGTTTTTCGAGGTAAAAAATTCAGTGATGGAGGTGGCTATGAGACATGGGGTATTTTTATGATGCAGCATCCACTTGTTTGCAATATCCGGTTTCAATATCCACCCTTTTCCCTTTTAATACATTTGGCAGAGTGTTTTTTCTTATTGTTAAATGTAGGTCTGATTTCACAACAGCACTATATGATCAATATTTTCATTGGTTTTTGACGGTGAAGGCTTCCTGAGTGAGGTTCATCTTTAACGTGTTGTCGGGCTGCCAAAAAATGTTCTGTGCTGGCAAAACACTTGTGCTCTTGATAAGGAATATTGCCCATAGGCCTGTCTTTACTTTTCAAAAGTAACACTCAACTATTCACCAAGCAAACACAAAACCTGAAGCCATAACATTCTCTAAATTCCACTGTTCCCTTTTCATAACACAACAAAAATAATTTCACTGATGGTGCTAAAAAACCCATATGATGCAAATATGGAGTTGAAACTCTGCCTGAACATCTGGAAGGGACAAATAGATTGGCCTACACAAGTAAAACACAGCATTGCCAGATCACTCGCAGTGTTGTCAGTCTCATTACTTTTCTCACACACCTTGGAAAACAACAGTAAACAAAGAAAGAACACTAATAAATACAGTATCTGTCTCTCTTGAAAAAATTCATCTATGGAATAAATAAGTTCTATCAAGTAAATATTTATTTTATTCTTAGACAGAGGATTGTTACTATTCAGACTTAATGTCACATGGTAGAGAATTATGGGCTTTAATACTACTGTACTGTATACTTTTTTATACCAGAAATAAATTGTTTAAGACACAAAAACATCAGCATTCCTTTTTGTGTTATGATGGTGATAGAGACAAAACTGTTTTACAAAGAGAAGAGTCTTGCATCATCATTCAAGCACATCAATAGATAAGCATATAAAACACAATGATACAATATTAGTACACAGAGTTACCAGAATTTTACACAGATGGCTCCAAGAAGTGCAACTGTCCAGATGGTTGAATGCAGCTAAGGTTTTTTTTTTTTTTTTAAAAAAAAAAATCTCAACTGTAAGATGTTCCCAGGTGTGGCTATTACCTAGATAGGTAGCTAAGAAAACAGAGCAACACACATTGTACTTTTTCGCACCTCTGAACCAGGAAATCTGACAATTTGTTAAAATATTGCCATGTATGAGAGGATTTGCACACCATCACTGTACGATTACAGTAAAACCCTGAATTATTGAACCTTCTTTTAAGGAAATTCCACTTTTTATGAGTATTTCTGTCAAAATCGGCGAAATTCCCATAAGGACAACATTATTTCTCCCCGCTTTTAACAAACCCCCCCTTTACGAAAAAGTCTTCTTTTAAGGAATAAATGCGAAACATTTTGCAAATTTGAATCCAGTTTTTACGTTATTTCAAACATGTCAAATGGTTACCGATTTCTTTCAATTTCATTTTACATGGGTATTATCTGTTGTGCGACACAGCAAATACTAAATGATTCAACCAGTTGACAGACATGTAGATCATAGTCAATAACTCTACTTCTCTTACAGTGATACTGGTCGATTCGTTGAAAGTATCAGAAATCAGTTTTCATGTGATGTGATGTCACAGTCATTATAAATATGAAGCATAAAAAGTGTAGTTGTTACTTTATTGAATTGTCGAAGTTATGAACTTTACTTTTGTGGAGTTACAGTCTGCAAACAGTGAAATTCGATGATCATTTGCAACATCAATGACAATCTCAACATAAATATTTCACACATGGCGATGAAATACGATTACATGCCGTCTACATGTGTAGCACGTTCAAAAATAAGTAAGTGTTCCTAAATGTCAAAATTAACAATTCCTCTAGATCCAGAAAGCAGGAATATTTGTACGTCCAAATTTAATGATTGGAAAATATTCTTCTGATGTAGTTTCAAGGATTGAAAACAGGAAGTATTCCTACATGTGGAAACTTACTGCAAGAGTGTTCGTGAAATCGTTTTAGATATCGATACTGAAAATTTCCATGAATCAACGGCTGGTTAAAAGTTTTTTTAAAACATCATACTCTGTCGTTCCGAAGTGTAAGTGGAGAAAGTGAGGCTCTGGTCATAAAAAGCACGAACTATTGGAAAATCATTACATTGCTAAGTGTTCTGATACATTTCCAATGCTGATGAAGCTCGTGTCTTTTTTAGTTTACATACTACAGAATCATATTCCATTTAGAGAGAAAATGCCACAAAGGTAAAAACAAAATTAAAGAAAGGCTGCCTTTTCTATTAATCTCCAGGTGTTTCCAAAACATAAAAGCTTTATGTTTTACTTCAGAGTACAACAGCAAACCCTGGAAACAACAGAAAACCTTATGAATTTCTCAAGCATTTAGATACCAAGATGGGTGCAGCAAGAAGGAATTTGACTCGTTATGCTCTGTACATCACAGGGTGACAATTTCTGAAATTGTGAATGTTGTGTTCCTTCCTCTGAACTGCACAAGTCATCTGCAGCCTCTGGACCCCAGCATAATACAATCTTAAGGCCAAATACAGTGTAGCATATGAACAGAAATCAATTTTATTCTTTGAGAGGAAGTGATGTGACTCCACCATGTACAGGGTACAAATATGTCTGCTGCTGCCTAAAATTCTGTAACACAACATACAATGTTAAACTGTTTCACAAAGGCTGGCTGTGGTATATCAGTTGCAGCTGAAGACGCCATTGTTCCAGAAGAAGGATGGAGGAGCAAAACTGACATTTGTGAAAATGTGAGATTCCAGCACATTTTTGTGATCACAATGATCTAAATTTCCTGCCAGAGATTTATGCAAGTTATATGCTTATGAAGGTACAAAGACAGGAGCTGGCAGCAACAGTGAAAAACAAGAAGAAAAAATGACGGCATTGCATCAAGTTTCACTGCTTTTTTGAAATCAGTTGATATGGTCAGGATTTTATTTTTCTCATAATGTAGATGAATAATTCTTACTTATATTTACAAGCTGAAGCTATGACCTCTCTCTACAGTATGCTAGAAGAACAAAACAAACATTACTTCTTTATTAAAGTGTGTTCAGCAAAGAGTTTATTAATTTTACATCTACTGTGCTTAAATTTGTAGTGCATTATATTGGTAATTTTGTAATTAAATAGCAGTTTTATCACCTAAACACGTTTGAATTGGCATTCTGGGTCACTCCATGAACCCTGGCAAAAACCCGATCTAAGGAAAAAATATTTGGGTCCTCAGATTTGTTAAAAAAGAGGTTTCACTGTATGTATAAACACCGAGTAAACACATTCCTGAAAAGATTTTAGGATCAAACAGAACACTGCTCTTTTGAGCTTAATGACCTCTCCCAACAATCCAATACTTCCTTGTGCTATTGTGTCTTAATTTTGTACTGAATGGAATTACAATCATCTATGTCACCAATATAATTTTCAATAAATCTAATATTTTTATGGTGTTCATATCAACAGATCTGTGGTGCAAACATAATACAAGAGAAAAAAAATCCATACAAACAAAGGTCACCTATTACTACATCCTGGCAGACCATTGATCCCAAACTGACAAGCAGTACATCATGGCACAACGTACACAATTTTGGTGGTCAGTGGTGTTTATTACTGTATGCTTACAATGATATGCTGAACTGTTATTGACAAAGCTTACTGAAACTTTCCTTGTTTAACTGACATATAGATTTTCTTTTTATAAAAGAATATGAACTTTTATTAACAACAAAATTACAAACAGTTACATGTACACAGAGTGTTAAAGACACTAGTATTGTAAGAGTCAAAAAATGTATATGGGAAGAGGGGAAGGCATTTTTATTACGATGAAAGTAACCATAAAAATTATGGCTAATAATATACTCATTTCATTTCATAGCATCATGGTCATCAGTCATTCCATTAAGACAAAACATCAATCATCAGTTGTTTTAAATCAGTTGCTAATACAACACCCCATCCGTACCATGAATAGCATGCAGTGATCAAGAATAATAAAAACTTTGCTTACAACAATACTACATGACAAACTTTAACCTATTAAATGCAATAGTTCATGCCAGTCTAATTACAATACAATTAGAGGAACTGTAAACTCTGGCATCATAACAATAAAACCTTAGTAATAAAATTTGTAAAAATGTACAAGGAAGGGAGCAAGACACTGCATAATTAAGCAGAACAAATAAGAAAACTATACAAATATGGTGAGAAATTTCTTTGTTAATGACACCATCTGATCTCAATGAAACAACCAAACCCACCAATGTGAAAGACAACTGCATGTAGCACCACACTAACAAAATGTGTAATGTTCAATGCGTATTCGGGGACACAACACCTGTATACGTACTCCACCTACCATATGGTGCCTGGTGGAGTGTACCTCGTACTGCTACTAGTAACTTTCTTGTTCCATTCACAAATGGAGGGGGGGAGTATCACTTTTCTATACACCTCCATACATGCCCTAATTTCTCTCGTTTTTGCGGTCCTTACTCTAAGTGTACACAGGGGGGAGGGCAGTATATTCTATCTGTCAACAGTTGCAAATGGCAGTTCCTTGAATTTTCTGACTAGTATTTCATGAAAAGAACGTTTTCCTCCCTCCAGAGATTCCTACGAGTTTATGAACCCCTTCCAGAACACTCGTGTTTATCAAGCCTATCGGAAACAAATCTAGCAGCATGCCTCTGAAATGGTTTGGCACCTTCCTTTAATCTGACCTGGAAGGAATCCCAAACAGTCTAGCAGTACTCAAAAATAGGTCACACTAGTGCTATGTACACAATGTCCTTTATAGGTGAGCTAAACTTTTCTAAAATTCTCTCAATAAGGTGAAGCTGGCCATTCGCCTTCCCTACTGCCATCCCTATGTGCACATTCCACTTCTTACTGCTTTCCAACAACACACACATATATCTAATTGACAGTCATTGTGTCAACCAGTGCACCACCACTACTGTATTCATACATTACATAATTTTTCTACCCAACTACATTAACTTACATTTTTCTACCTTTAGAGCAAGCTGCCATCCATCACGCCAAACAGAAATGCTGTCCAAGTCATATTACATCCCTCTATAGTCACTCAACGACAACGCTATCCTGTATACTATAGCGTCACCAGCAGTTTACTGCTCAGCCACTCTCAGATCATTTATGTATAAAGATAACAAGAACAGTCCTACCACATTTCCCAGGGGCACTCCTGATGATATTTTGGTTTCCAGTGAACACTGGGTTCTATTGCTCATTAAGTCTTTGACCCAATCAAATATCTGGGAATCTATTCCATATGCTCAGATCTTCATTAACATTCTGCAGTGGGGCATCACGTCAAATGCTTTCGAGAAATCTAGGAATATTTAACCGACCTGTTGCTCTCCACCCATGTTTCACAGGATATTGTACAACAAAAGGGCACACCATGTTTTGCACAAGTGATGCTAAATCAGCATTGATTTGTGAGCAAAAGCTTTTCTGAAACTTCCTTGAAGATTAAAACTTTGTGCCAGACCGAGACTCTAACTCGGGACGTTTGCCTTTCGCGGGCAAGTGCTCTACCACCTGAGATACCCAAGCACGACTCGCGCCCTGTCCTCACAGCTTTACTTCTGCCAGTACCTCGTCTCCTACCTTCCAAACTTTACAGAAGCTCTCCTGCTCACACTCCACTGCAGAGTGAAAATCTCATTCTGGAAACATCCCCCAGGCTGTGGCTAAGCCATGTCTCCGCAATATCCTTACCTTCAGGAGTGCTTGTTCTGCAAGGTTCGCAGGAGAGCTTCTGTAAAGTTTGGAAGGTAGGAGATGAGGTACTGGCGGAAGTGAAGCTGTGAGGACGGGGCGTGAGTCGTGCTTGGGTAGCTCAGGTGGTAGAGCAGTTGCCCGCGAAAGGCAAAGGTCATGAGTTCGAGTCTCGGTCCGGCACACAGTTTTAATCTGCCAGGAAGTTTCATATCAGCACACACTCCGCTGCAGAGTGAAAATCTCATTCTAAAAGCTTTTCTGTGTGAAGGAAATTTCTTATATTCACACTTAAAATATGCTCAACAATTCCACGGCAAACCAATGTTAAGTATATTGGTCTGTAATTTTACAGGTCCAAACTTTTACTCTTCTAATATTCGGGAGTCATCTGAAATGTTTTCCAGTCGCTTGGGACTTTGCACTGGGTGAGAGATTTCATGTAAATGCAAGTCAAGTGGCCAAAGCTATACAGAATTCTCTGTAGATCATCATTGGAATTCCTTACGAACCTGGAGACTTATTTGTTTTCAACTTTTTTAGTTGCTTCTGTGTCAGAGATGCACACTATGACCTCCATGTAGAAGAATGAGAAACAGTCAAACAAGAGTATGTCATACAATACTCCACAGTGAATGATTTCTCAAACATGAAATAATAATAATAATAATAATAATAATAATAATAATAATAATAATAATAATAATAATAATAATAATAATAATAATAATAATCATCATCATCATCTATTTTGCTGCCTTTTATTGCCATAACAGGCTGGTTGACTAGCGACTGGAAAAAACGCCTTCGATCTACTTAGTGATTTTATGCAGGACCACAATTTTCTGTTCCTTGGCAAGATCTTTCTCTATGATGTGTTGGTGGAAGCAGTCATATGCTTTCCACACCAAACTCTTCACATAAGCACGAGTTTCTGCCGACTTTGGCCTGTTGACATTACAGAGCTTTTTTTAAACAGGAGCGCAAGAGTCGCTGATTTCCTCAGCATTTTCTGAATTTTGTTATCAAACTATGGTGGGTCTTTTCTGTCCTTAATCCACTTACTCAGCACATACTCCTCCATAGTGCAATTTACAATCAGCTTAAACTTTGTCTATAATTCCTGCAGGTCCATAACATTGGAACTAAATTATGTTCCTTCATTGTCCAAGTAAGGTGGCTGAAATTGGATGGCCCATAAAAATGGGCCACAATTACCTTAAACTTCCGTATGTTAATTACTAGCGTCCAGATAATTTCTTAGTCAGACTGAATTTCGACCTCTATGAACAATGTTTTTGTCATCTGTGAAGAACACTCCCCTTCTAAAGATACCTAGTCTTTCTTTTAGATATACAATCCTGGAAATGGAAAAAAGAACACATTGACACCGGTGTGTCAGACCCACCATACTTGCTCCGGACACTGCGAGAGGGCTGTACAAGCAACGATCACACGCACGGCATAGCGGACACACCAGGAACCGCGGTGTTGGCCGTCGAATGGCGCTAGCTGCGCAGCATTTGTGCCCCGCCGCCGTCAGTGTCAGCCAGTTTGCCGTGGCATACGGAGCTCCATCGCAGTCTTTAACACTGGTAGCATGCCGCGACAGCGTGGATGTGAACCGTATGTGCAGTTGACAGACTTTGAGCGAGGGTGTATAGTGGGCATGCGGGAGGCCGGGTGGACGTACCGCCGAATTGCTCAACACGTGGGGCGTGAGGTCTCCACAGTACATCGATGTTGTCGCCAGTGGTCGGCGGAAGGTGCACGTGCCCGTCGACCTGGGAGCGGACCGCAGCGACGCATGGATGCACGCCAAGACCGTAGGATCCTACGCAGTGCCGTAGGGGACCGCACCGCCACTTCCCAGCAAATTAGGGACACCGTTGCTCCTGGGGTATCGGCGAGGACCATTCGCAACCGTCTCCATGAAGCTGGGCTACGGTCCCGCACACCGTTAGGCCGTCTTCCGCTCACGCCCCAACATCGTGCAGCCCGCCTCAAGTGGTGTCGCGACAGGCGTGAATGGAGGGACGAATGGAGACGTGTCGTCTTCAGCGATGAGAGTCGCTTCTGCTTGGTGCCAATGATGGTCGTATGCGTGTTTGGCGCCGTGCAGGTGAGCGCCACAATCAGGACTGCATACGACCGAGGCACACAGGGCCAACACCCGGCATCATGGTGTGGGGAGCGATCTCCTACACTGGCCGTACACCTCTGATGATCGTCGAGGGGACACTGAATAGTGCACAGTACATCCAAACCGTCATCGAACCCATCGTTCTACCATTCCTAGACCGGCAAGGGAACTAGCTGTTCCAACAGGACAATGCACGTCCGCATGTATCCCGTGCCACCCAACGTGCTCTAGAAGGTGTAAGTCAACTACCCTGGCCAGCAAGATCTCCGGATCTGTCCCCCATTGAGCATGTTTGGGACTGGATGAAGCGTCGTCTCACGCGGTCTGCACGTCCAGCACGAACGCTGGTCCAACTGAGGCGCCAGGTGGAAATGGCATGGCAAGCCGTTCCACAGGACTACATCCAGCATCTCTACGATCGTCTCCATGGGAGAATAGCAGCCTGCATTGCTGCGAAAGGTGGATATACAATGTACTAGTGCCGACATTGTGCATGCTCTGTTGCCTGTGTCTATGTGCCTGTGGTTCTGTCAGTGTGATCATGTGATGTATCTGACCCCAGGAATGTGTCAATAAAGTTTCCCCTTCCTGGGACAATGAATTCACGGTGTTCTTATTTCAATTTCCAGGAGTGTATTTTCCATGACTAGTTAAATATTTCAGTACTAGTTTCGGTTTAACCCAGCTCTCCGTTCAGAGAATAATTTGAGCACAACACCTTTCCAAGAGTGTAGTAAATTCGGGAACTTTGTTACAAATACTTTGGCCGTGTACTGTTAAAATTTTGACAAAGTGCCTTTTTTTGTATTTGATCTGATTTTGCTCTCTGCATACTGGATGGTGAGCATTCACCAAGAGGACGTCTAACACCTACTTTAAAAAACCTCCAAGTTCACAACATGTATTCTGTTACCCAAGAAGCTGCTTCCTTTGTGTAGTGCATCTCTGACTTACCAAGGGGCATCATACAACTCTCCATCTCATAATGTACGTGCAGATATCTGCAGCCAAGACTAACAAAACAGACAAAACAGATCCACCAGACTCCAAAACGAAGGAGCTTGATCGATTTCAAGTACATTACTGCAAACTGTGAGCTCTGATTGCATCCCACGAGCAAAGGCAGCAGCCTGCACCACTTACACCAGCCACCCACACAAACTATTGACAGTCTCAAAACGCAAGTGATGGGTGTCACTGGTGCCAACACGAGCTACAATCTGCAGATGACTGAACCCTCAATAACACAGGCAGAGCCACCTCCGCATCTCAGACGATGCCCTCCTGGAAGACATACTGATCACACATTAGACTTCTTTCCAGGCTTCAACACTACTTCCCTAATGGACTCCATAACACGAGTGACATTGGAGCTCCTGATAAATGGAAAAACTCACCCCTCACATGTTTGCTCAGACCCTTCTGAAGGGACAGTCACTTGTCCACTCACAGGACAAGTGGGCAAGGCCAGATGGGCAGCTTCCACTTTGACACTGAATTATACGAATGGATTACAACCCGCCACTCACTCTGTGGATCTCCTGTGATGAGTGCCCTGCAAATTGCCTTGGTAGCAGATCCTATGGGGGGGAACCAGCAACACATTAGGTGTCTCATGACAAGCCAGATGCTCTGTCACCTCTACACTCGAAAGGTAGCAGCCTGCAAATTCCGACTGCAACCAACAGCACCTTCAGCTGTTCACAATCTGCAGCCAGCTCTTTTTGTGTTTGCACACTGCAGGTACACAAACTGTACAGCCTACTATTACTAATTTATGAATTAGGCTATGAAAGCACACAAAAAAGGCTCACTAAGTAATGTGTTTCTTTCCCAATGTGCAACAAACAATCTGAAACAGTGTCATGCAAAAAGTGTTTAAAAACACATATAGCTTATAACTTAAAAAACATAAATAAGGGGGAAAAAATGTGTCACTGGTGACAAGTTCTTCCACAGGGAATCAAAAATTACAAAATGTAACAATATTGTTACATTCAATTCTGGATTTTCCATTGTTGAAAAATCACAAAATGATATTATAGAAACTAATAGGATGCCATGTTTGAGCTCAACCGCCCAAAACACGCTGACCTACATGACAACACTACAGATAAACACACAGCACAACGTGCTAATGAAAAATATAATGTTCAAACAGTGTTCAAAGAAACACTTTAAAATGCAAAGGCAAAGAGCAAAATACAATTTGAAACATAACACGAAAAAAGTTTAAAATACAGGTACTGATTGCAACATTTTAGGTTTAATGGAAAACTTAACTGCAAAAAACCCACATTTTATAACAACAGGAAAAGCCCATGGCATCATGAACATTGTGAACGGTTCGTCGACCCATTTGAATGAATCACTAAGTCTAACTGAAACTTCGAGTTGCTGAAAAGTGCATATCATTTCAGAGAATACCTCATACGATTATTAGCCACATCTTCCACTGTGCTAGTCACAAGTGGAGAGTGGACCAAAATTTTTTTATCCATCTGTGTGTGTCTTAACTTGTTTTAGTTTCCACGCACCATACAGAAAACAATCTGTAAAGACTCAATGACTTGGTATTAGCAACATCTGAAGATTATAGTATTAATTAACGTTTACCATATTTTGGATGACGAGCTGCGTGGCAACTTCTGGTGTCAGACGCTCTAGGATATATTTCTCCGCAGCATCTATGACTTCTTCTGACAAAATAATTGGAGCAGGCACTGTAGAGACAGGTTCCACTGTGGGTTCTGAGTTCACAACCTGTAACATGAATAAATCTTAAAAGGTTTTAATCTTGCACAGGTCATTTCATTTGCTCATTTTTGTTTCACATTTCCTTATGCTTATGTAGGACTGACTAAAGACAACATGCTGGTTATCTTCACTGATCACATAAGTAGACCCTAAACATTCTTTACAATAATACAGTCTGATGTTACTGAAGTTTAATAAATACTTATAACATTCAGCAAGGTGCAGCAAGAGATGTGTATAAGGGGGAGAAAGCAGCAGCACTTTGGAGACTGCAAGTGAGGAGGAGGATGTGTGCTGCTGTTGAAGAAATTAGGTCACTGAATAACACACAACCATGTCAGAGGAAGGCCACTCATGGAAGTGATACTGCTGTCGACAGCTGTCTTCAGTGGCTTATGAGGGATCACTGCTGCTTACATTATTACTCTGTCAGTAGCATAGTTGGCTGACAATGAATAGTTTTGTCATTCTGTTAAAAGTTATTTCCATTTCGGACCCAAGGTCTCCACTAATGAGAGGTCCACTTGACTTTATAATAAGATACAGTTTCTTCACATTTCAAGTACCCTATCTAATTCCAATGTAACAGCCTACTTTCGTAAATACGATTTCACTGCAGTGCAAATTAAAGAGTGTCAATTTAAGTAAGATTCATTTAAGGAGGAAACAGAAAAAAAAAAAATGACTTGTCCTATATGGCGAGCCAAATCTTTCCTTGGTGGCTAAAAACGAGAGCACAGCTTTGTGAAACAAAATACATAGCTTCTTGAAAACCAATGAATCATTTCAACATAAAAAAGGCAAGTAATGGATTAACTTTTAACGTTCTCATAAGCATAACCACAATATTCTGACCTAGACTTTAAATATTAACAATACATTGCCGCAAACCCATTTTTACCGCCTGCACTCACAAATACCTCTCATTCCCCTCCAGAAATCAGTGTTACATACCACTCCAGTAATAAGCAGAAGTGTATAACAAGCACACAAAATTATCATTCACTGTTACCGAAATTTTCAATCACGGAAATATTACAACCAACTTCTTGAACCTATTTTCTCATTAAAAATTTCCACTTTTTTTGGTATTTTACTCCATCTATCTTAAATCGTACCTAACCTCTCATGGCATCCTTGCCTGCTAAGTTATTTGCGCATACTAAAAGGAAGGGTCTCAGCTGAGCGACTTTCAAGTGAGGAAAGTTTCATGTTTTAAAAAAACTACTTTACAACATACAGACATGAATTATTTGTTGAAGAATGAAGAAACTGGCAGAAACTGGTATCTGAGAAAATCCATTTTGGTCCTGGAGAAATGCAAGACATGCAAGGCAATACTGACTGCACGATTTAGAAAACCTATGTCTGCAGCATTTGTAGACAAAGTTTTTGACAATGTTGACTACAAAACACACACACACACACACACACACACACACACACACACACACACACACACACACACACACACACACACACCTAGCTATCTCTCTCCCCCTCCAATTTGCAAGACAACAATAATCTGCACAAACAGTTCGACGATGTTTGCAGCTGTATGCACCATCAGCTCTGAGACCATGGCTGCGATTACCCTTGACACTGCATCACAGACAGGTGCGTGCATCCAGGTTAGTCGTTGAGTACACCATCGTGGGCGAATGCCAAAACATCATTTTTTGGGATGAATCCAGGTTCTGTTTACAGCATCGTGACATTGGAAGAGTGTATTCGCCATCGCCATACTGGCGTATCACCTGGCGTGATGGTATGGGGTGCCATTGGTTACACGTCTCGGTCACCTCTTGTTCGCATTGATCGCACTTAACAGTGGACGTTACATTTCAGACGTGTTACGACCTGTGGCTCTACCCTTCATTCAATCCCTGCAAAACCCTACATTTCAGCAGGATAATGCACGACCGCATGTTGCAGGTCCTGTACGGGCCTTTCTGGATACAAAACATGTTTGACTGCTGCCCTGACCAGCACATTCTCCAGATCTCTCACCAATTGAAAACATCTGGTCAATGGTGGCTGAGCAACTGGCTCGTCACAATACGCCAGTCACTACTCTTGATGAAGTGTGGTATCGTGTTGAAGCTGCATGGGCGGTTGTACCTGTACATGCCATCCTAGCTCTGACTCAATGCCCAGGCGTATCATGGCCATTATTACGGCCAGAAGTGGTTGTTCTTGGTACTGATCTCAGGATCTATGCACCCAAATTGCGTGAAAATGTAATCACTGTGTCAGTTCCAGTGTAATATATTTGTCCAATGAATACATGTTTATCACCTGCATTTCTTCTTGGTGTAGCAATTTTAATGGCCTGGAGTGTAGCTACATACAGAGGTGAAATATGAACAAAAACAGTTCAGCCAAGAAGGGAGTACACTCTATAGGTGGTACTACAGAAGAATGCTGAAGATAAGATGGGTAGATTGATTAATTATCATGGAAGTACTGGATCATATTGGAGGAAAATGAAATTTATGGCACAACTGTATTAAAAGAAAGGAGTGTTTGGTATGGCATTTTGAATCATCATTGAATCTTCAATTCATTAATGGAAGAAAGAGTGGAGGGTTTAAATTTTAAAGGGAGACCAATGCGTGACCACCATAAGTAGTTTGACATGAATGTAGCTAACAGCAGCTACGGTAGAGAATGCTTGCACAGGATACACTAGCATGATGAGCTGCATCTAATCAGTCTTAGGACTGAAAAACAACAAGTATTTATATTGTCTCCAAAATTTCTAGCTGCCAACCCTATCAATCAGAACCAGTGTGACTTGGTGAAAATGAAACATTTTGTGTTTTTCCACATAGTGGCCGTGCACAAAGTTCATCATAAAGCTGTCAACTCTTCAGGTATGTAAAGCAGCAATTCTTTTACTTTGCTCTACTTTGTAGATTTTAACGAGACTCATGCTGTTGGGTATGCTAAACTCTCACGGTTACAATGGGCAAAGGTCATCCCAGTCGAGCCACTTCATAATTATGTATTTCTGTAAAAATGTATGGCAGAAAGTTTTAAACTAACACCTGATACTCATACTTTCTTGAAAAGAAACTTTTTGATTTTACTGCAGTTCACAATGATCTGATATCTGATGTACACAGCCAACTCAGTCACATTTCCTTATGGACTGTTTTGCAATACCAAAGTTACTGTCCCAAGGAAACTAAGAATGACACCTAATTACAATGCCCTCTTAATTCATATTCCTTCACCCTTGAATAATTTTAGATAGTATACACCACTGCATAATGTTGCATGTCAAATTTCAGTAAGTGTTCAAGCCTGCCCAGGTAGGACTCTCTGTTACAATGTGTAAATGTAGATAGTTAACCATAATTCTTAAATGTGCTGTGGAACTCAGCTCATAATGAATATGATATTTTTTATGCACTGCCCCATTTCAAAATACAAATAATCACAGCTTAAAAAAATGTTACTTAGACACCTCTTACATCACGTGTGCTGCATGCAGTGGAAACAAGTTTACTGGCTAGATAACACAGTTTGCTATAATTCTTTTGTACTACTAAAAATTCACATTTCTTGTATGAAATAGTACTTGCTTACAAAAAACTTTCAGCTCTCCATCAAATTACCAGCATTATTGGCCCCACTCTCGATATAAAGCCTATATTAATGCACGATAATGAAGGTCATGTTTACTTTTAGCATTTTAACAACAGAAATCACTCTTCCTATTGTTCAGACACTATAGCATGGCAGTTTCAGGTGTTGGTGTTTTGGTCTATAGTTGCTGAAGTTACTGGTGGAGGTCTGGCCTGTTCCACAACTTTTACAGCGCTGCCAACCGTTACCAAATGCCCATGTATTGTTGTGCATTGCTTGTTGCTCATCTCTTATTTTGAAATGAGTTAAGACACTGTTCCAGGCCCATCAGACAGTTTATATACAACTCCCACTACTCCTAAAAGGAAAGTGAGATTTGTAGTATGAAGTGGTGCTCGTAACATTATGCATAATGTGCTAGAGTGCTGAGAGGTGGAAAAAGACAGCACAAAAAACTGCTACAAGCTATCACTTGGGCCAGGAAGAGAGCTGCCATTTGCATTGGCAAAGGTGTTTCAACTCTAGATAGGTTTAGAAAGCCCACAAGCTCTCATCCAGAAGAATCGCCTGGTAGTCCAAGAAAGAAAAGATCAGTTTTAGCCGTAATTTGTACTGGGAAAGTGTACAGCTGTTTATATTTGACAATTCTTCCAACTAGGCAGCTGTCAAGTTATTTTTATTTTGTGATTCTCGAGTTACTCCTGGCATATTTGATAATCAAAATATCCACGGGTGTGCTGCCGGTCTACAGTGTCCAACGGGCACAATATTTCGGCGATCATACATGTTGCCATCATCAGGTGAACTGACGGACTGAGCTGTTACTGAGCTTCCGTTACGTGGACAACACATTCGTCATCTGGCCACATGGTATGGATGAACTCCTTGACTTCCTTATACATCTTAACTCCATACACCCCAACATCAAATTCGCTATGGAGACTGAAACGGAGGGTAAATTACCTTTCCTTGACGTTTTGGTCAAGAGAAGGGCTGACGGCACCGTAGGTCATGGGGTGTATCGGAAGACAATGAACACTAATCTGTATTTGCACACGGACAGCTGCCACCACCCTTCACAGAGGAATGGCGTACTTAAAATTCTAGTACATAGGGCGTGCACTATTTCGGACGCAGAGAGTCTACCTCAGGAATTGGAACATCTGAGGACTGTATTTCGAAAAAATGGGTACTCAGAGGCAGATTCAACGTGCTCTCCGCCCAACCACTACAGCACAACCTGTCAAGATGGATGAAATCACGAGAGAGGAGATAGGCACTGCGTTTATTCCATATACAGGCGCAATCTCGGGGAAAAATCGCTCGCATTTTGAAGAAACACCGGGTCGGAACTGTGTTTTATCCTCAGGATAAAACTCGTGCACTGGTGGGGAGCGCCAAAGATGACCTCGGTTTGAGGAAGGCCGGCGTGTACCAGATTCCGTGTCAATGTGGCAAGTCGTATATCGGTCAGGCATCGTCAAGGATCGATGCCGTGAACACCAGAGGCACGCTCGACAGATGTATCCGAGCGAGTCGGCGGTCGCTGAACATTGTCGGAAAATCACGCTATGGAGTATGAACGCACGAGGATTCTGGTACAGATGTCGAGATACTGGGACAGCGTTGTTAGATAGGCCATAGAAATTCGCACCAATGACGACCTCATAAACCGCGACTGTGGCTATAATCTTAGCAAGGCTTGAGAACCAGCGATTGGGTTATTCAAGAGTAAATCGAGCAAGTGTATAGTTGTGACAACCACAGCGGATAGAGCCACCATCACACCGACGTCTCCTCAGATGCCATCGCAATCTGCTCCACCGCGCGACCGTGGCGCGGACGGCAGAGTGAGCGCGCCGCGAGCAGAGGGTATTTAAAACAGCCGCCTCTGCGACTGAACCCATTTCCTCCTGAGCAGCCATAGTGTACGGATCTTCGTGCCGGCACGTTCACAGGAGCTCAGTTCGTCAGTTCACCTGACGATGGCGACATGTATGATCGCCGAAATACTGCGCCCGTTGGACACTGTAGACTGGCAGTGCACCCATGGATATTTTGATTATTTTTATGTTGTTCACTTAGGATGAGACACAGTGATACTCAAGAAGAAGCTGATGACTTCAGTATATTAGTTCTAAGGAATAGCATAGCAGAAATATAAGCACAACAGAAAGTACTTCCTAGCATAGCATAACTTCTTCCAGTGCTGCATGAGAAGACAAACTGGAGATGGGCCAAACCTCATTAAAAACATCAATGAAGTCAATGGTGTGTGTGTGTGTGTGTGTTTTGACAAAGGACTTATTGGCCAAAAGCTTTAGTTGTGACAGTCTTTTTGTTGTGCCTATCTGCGACTCAGTATCTTTACTATATGGTGAGTAGCAACTTTCATTTTCATAATATTGTTACATTCCATTCTACATTTTCCACGGTTCAAAATAATTTTTTATTTTGACAAGTCATGGGTTGATAGCAACCTGACATACAGCAAATGCTAACAGAGTCTACAAGATGTACTGGGTTTTTTTTGGCATGGAGAAGTGCCTCCAGGAGGAGGCGTGAAATATGCGTGTGTAGTAAGGGCAGCTGAAGTTCTGGGCAAAAATCTGAACAGGCAAATTGTCATGGCCAAATGAACTCAGATTATTGAGAAATGGTTTTCAGAGATGGTGCTCCCAAATCTTCTGCCAGATTCTGTTATTGATATGGACAACGTGTATTATCACTGTAGGCAGGTGGACGAAACTCCTTCAATATGCTATCCAAGCGTGGCAATAAGAGAGTTCAGCTGCATAAAAGTAAAGTTAAACATGATGACAACTTGACAGCAGCTGAGCTGTGTGGTCGGGTGCAGGTGAATACAAGCAGTGAAAAGACGTATGCAGTAGACGAACTGGCTAACCACACCGTGGTTTGCCTATTGCTCAACAATTGTGAACTGAATGCAAATGAATCTGTACTCTCTCATTCACTGTTTAATTTTTGCCTGTACAACTATGGTGACATGTCTGCAGCCAGTCTCAAAAAACTTAAAGCCAATCCTTCAATTCATTCACTCCAAATGACTGGGAAGGGTACTGAAGAAAAGTGCAAGAGGTGGAGCACGATTACAGCAGGTGCGATAGTGTAACGGAAACTGGAACTGACAAGTAATACATGCTAATTACTCTATTGAGGACTCTTCTAATACAGACACAGTGGAACTTGATAGCTTAGTCTGTACAGATATAGCTGATAACCAGTCTTCACCTACTGATATGGCCCAGAGTGACTGGGAAAATGACTAAAATAAATCATCAAACTGTTTCATGCAGTATGTAAATGATGTATATATTTAATTACATTGGTTTTCTATCAGAAATTGTGTTTAACTATAATTTCATATAATTTCTGATAACTGTTACACAATTTGTAGCAATAGATTTGCTTTCGCTGAGGCACGAAACGTGGGTATTCATGACATCCTTCCCACACCTCTCTTCTCCCCTCTAACGACTTTTGAGTCCTCATTTATTTATACTTGCAGCCAACTGCCATGATGTAGTGTCGAAGTAACACTAAATTCTAATAGATTATTTTCAAAAACCTTCTTGAGACAATATATTTACTTTGCAGCAGTCATTACAACAATGAGCTCCCAAAACAAATGGTTACAACATTATTGTGAGCGAGTGATGCATAATATTGATGCTGCACCTTCTGTCTAATATTTTCCAGCAATAATTCAAGACTGATTCCATTCATCATGGTTGTATGAAATATAAGTAATATATGTGCTAATTCACTTATTCCCTGGCGACACCTGCAATAAAATTAAACCACTGAGAATTATTTAACTGGATGGATCTACTCACCAAGCAGTGGCAGAAAACAAAGGCGCACACACGCGCGCGCACACACACACACACACACACACACACACACACACACACACACACACACACACACACACACACACACACACACACACACACACACACACACACACACACACACAGCCTCTGAAAGCTTGCCAGTTACAAACGTCTTTTACATGTGTTCTGCCGCCGCTTGAACAATCGATTACAATAGATCAACATATGAAAGAGGGAGAGAGGGAGAGGGAGAGGGAGAGGGAGAGAGAGAGGGGGGGGACAGAGGGGGGGGTGTGAGAGGGGGGGTGTGAGACAGAGGGGGACCGAGGGGGGGTGTGAGACACAGAGGGGGACCGAGGGGGGGTGTGAGACACAGAGGGGGACCGAGGGGGGGTGTGACACAGAGGGGGACCGAGGGGGGGTGTGACACAGAGGGGGACCGAGGGGGGGTGTGACACAGAGGGGGACCGAGGGGGGGGTGTGACACAGAGGGGGACCGAGGGGGGGTGTGACACAGAGGGGGACCGAGGGGGGGGGTGACACAGAGGGGGACCGAGGGGGGGGGTGACACAGAGGGGGACAGAGGGGGGGGGTGACACAGAGGGGGACAGAGGGGGGGGGTGACACAGAGGGGGACAGAGGGGGGGGTGAGAGAGGGGGACAGAGGGGGGGTGAGAGAGGGGGACAGAGGGGGGGGTGAGAGAGAGGGGGACAGAGGGGGGGGTGAGAGAGAGGGGGACAGAGGGGGGGGTGAGAGAGAGGGGGACAGAGGGGGGGGTGAGAGAGAGGGGGACAGAGGGGGGGGTGAGAGAGAGGGGGACAGAGGGGGGGGTGAGAGAGAGGGGGACAGAGGGGGGGGTGAGAGAGAGGGGGACAGAGGGGGGGGTGAGAGAGGGGGACAGAGGGGGGGGTGAGAGAGGGGGACAGAGGGGGGGTGAGAGAGGGGGACAGAGGGGGGGTGAGAGAGGGGGACAGAGGGGGGGTGAGAGAGGGGGACAGAGGGGGGGTGAGAGAGGGGGACGAGAGAGGGGGACAGAGGGGGACGAGAGAGGGGGACAGAGGGGGACGAGAGAGGGGGACAGAGGGGGACGAGAGAGGGGGACAGAGGGGGGGGAGAGAGGGGGACAGAGGGGGGGGAGAGAGGGGGACAGAGGGGGGGGAGAGAGGGGGACAGAGGGGGGGAGAGAGGGGGACAGAGGGGGGGAGAGAGGGGGACAGAGGGGGGGAGAGAGGGGGACAGAGGGGGGGAGAGAGGGGGACAGAGGGGGGGAGAGAGGGGGACAGAGGGGGGGAGAGAGGGGGACAGAGGGGGGGAGAGAGGGGGACAGAGGGGGGGAGAGAGGGGGACAGAGGGGGGGAGAGAGGGGGACAGAGGGGGGGAGAGAGGGGGACAGAGGGGGGGAGAGAGGGGGACAGAGGGGGGGAGAGAGGGGGACAGAGGGGGGGAGAGAGGGGGACAGAGGGGGGGAGAGAGGGGGACAGAGGGGGGGAAAGAGGGGGACAGAGGGGGGGAAAGAGGGGGACAGAGGGGGGGAGAGAGGGGGACAGAGGGGGGGAGAGAGGGGGACAGAGGGGGGGAGAGAGGGGGACAGAGGGGGGGAGAGAGAGGGAGGGGCGAGAGAGAGGGAGGGGGGAGAGAGAGGGAGGGGGGAGAGAGAGGGAGGGGGGAGAGAGAGGGAGGGGGGGAGAGAGAGGGAGGGGGGGAGAGAGAGGGAGGGGGGAGAGAGAGGGAGGGGGGAGAGAGAGGGAGGGGGGGAGAGAGAGGGAGGGGGGAGAGAGAGGGAGGGGGGGAGAGAGAGGGAGGGGGGGAGAGAGGGGGAGGGGGGGGAGAGAGAGGGAGGGGGGGAGAGAGAGGGAGGGGGGAGAGAGAGGGAGGGGGGGAGAGAGAGGGAGGGGGGGAGAGAGAGGGAGGGGGGGAGAGAGAGGGAGGGGGGGAGAGAGAGGGAGGGGGGGAGAGAGAGGGAGGGGGGGAGAGAGAGGGAGGGGGGGAGAGAGAGGGAGGGGGGGAGAGAGAGGGAGGGGGGGAGAGAGAGGGAGGGGGGGAGAGAGAGGGAGGGGGGGAGAGAGAGGGAGGGGGGGGGAGAGAGGGAGGGGGGAGAGAGAGGGAGGGGGGGAGAGAGAGGGAGGGGGGGAGAGAGAGGGCGGGGGGGAGGGAGAGGGAGGGGGGAGAGAGAGGGAGGGGGGGAGAGAGAGGGAGGGGGGAGAGAGAGGGAGGGGGGGAGAGAGAGGGAGGGGGGGAGAGAGAGGGAGGGGGGAGAGAGAGGGAGGGGGGGAGAGAGAGGGAGGGGGGGAGAGAGAGGGAGGGGGGGAGAGAGAGGGAGGGGGGGAGAGAGAGGGAGGGGGGGAGAGAGAGGGAGGGGGGGAGAGAGAGGGAGGGGGGGAGAGAGAGGGAGGGGGGAGAGAGAGGGAGGGGGGGAGAGAGAGGGAGGGGGGGAGAGAGAGGGAGGGGGGGAGAGAGAGGGAGGGGGGGAGAGAGAGGGAGGGGGGGAGAGAGAGGGAGGGGGGGAGAGAGAGGGAGGGGGGGAGAGAGAGGGAGGGGGGGAGAGAGAGGGAGGGGGGGAGAGAGAGGGAGGGGGGGAGAGAGAGGGAGGGGGGGAGAGAGAGGGAGGGGGGGAGAGAGAGGGAGGGGGGGAGAGAGAGGGAGGGGGGGAGAGAGAGGGAGGGGGGGAGAGAGAGGGAGGGGGGGAGAGAGAGGGAGGGGGGGAGAGAGAGGGAGGGGGGGAGAGAGAGGGAGGGGGGGAGAGAGAGGGAGGGGGGGAGAGAGAGAATCTCACTGAACACCAGTCTTTCAATAAGTAATGCCCCACATTTTTTCCCCTCAGAACATATTTATTGTTACAGTCAGAATTTGCTGACAATATATATTGACATGTCTTGTCCACGTCGTGTTTTTCTACGGAGTCTCTATCACGTTCTATGGCTGTACACCAATGTTATGGAAAAGCATGTATTCCCTGCTGGTAAAAGCTTCTGTCCTGTAGGTGTAGCCATGTTTCCACTGTATGGCCAATACTCTTGTCCTCTTCAAAGTGTGTCCCCCATAGAGAATCTAAGCGGTACAAAGAGATAGACGTCCGAAGGTCCCAGGTCTGGACTGTAAGGTGGATGAGGCAATGATATCCAAACAAATTTGGCAATGTGTTCCCGGGTTCTCAGACTTGTGTCTGGATGTGCATTACTGTGTTGGAGCAAGATTTTGCTTTATTCTTGTCCAATCGAAAATGTCAGAAAGTTCTTCAGTTTATTCAGAGTCATCACATATGCCTCTGAATTGATGGTTCACCTTCTTGGCATCACATCCATGATAATGACGTCATCGCAATCCCAGAAGACTGTCGCTATGACTTTTCCGGCAGAGGGGGTTATCTTAAATTTCTTCTTTTATAGTGAATGAGGATGATGTCACTCCGTGAACTGCTTTTTGTTTCTGGTGCACCCAGCTTTCATCCTCCTCAACGAACTGTGACCGAGAGGCCTCTCCGTCGGTCTCGAAACACTCCAACAATTCACATGAAACTACCTTTCTCTTAATCTTGTGATCCGCTGTGAGCATTAGTGGAATCCATCGTGAGCACCTCTTTGAATATCTGAGAGTCTCAATCATTGCAGATGCACTTCCAATGCTGACCGACAACTGTAGAGCCAACTGCTGAGTTTTGATGCGCTGGTCGGTACGAATAATGGAATCCACACTATTCAGCATGTCCCGAGCAAGACCGATCATGGAGCATTTCCTGAGGCTGTAACTTTCTTCGCCCAACTGTACTATCAAGTGCAGTATTACCATACACAGCAAAGTAACGTTTATAAATGTTCACCATGGTTTCTTTTTCTGCACACAAGAAATCAATAACAGCACATGCTTGTAACGTGAGTTGTATGCCGACACCATTTTGATGCTGCACTACGGCTCTGCCATCTGCCAGAATGGTTCAGAACTTCACCGGCGCACAAATCAAACATCAAATGTGAAGCACCAAAAAGGATGTTTGTCTATGTGTGTTAATGTCTTTTTTTAAAAAAAATGTTGGGCATTACTTATTGAATGATCCTTGTACATTTGTATTTTTCAAAGTCATTCTCAAGTAGTCTTCATCAGTGTGAAGATTTTAATAAGTACCATTAATAGAAGAGAAAAAAGCAATTCTAAAAAGAAGAAAGCACTTCATCAAGAGTTTATTTACTAAGCCCAGGTGCTCATCCACTTCCAGTGGCTAACACTATGAAACAGGCATTGCACATCATGGTGAAGTGTAATGGAAAAATTGCAAAGTTATTTCAGGCATCAAGGAAAAGTCAATCTGGTCATGGAGGGGAAGTGTGGGGAGTAGAAACTGTGGAGGGAGATGACAGGTTAACTACAGTACACAAGTTCAGAAGCTGTACACAGATGAAGAGGTTCTAGCAGAACAGTCTGGTGCAGACAGCTGCATCAAACCAGTCTTCCGACTGATACATTATTCTGATAAAGAACATTGTTCCCACATCATCAACAGAACAGGGGAGGAAAGTAAAGACTGTGGGACAAAGTACTCTTTGACACACACTAATGCAGCCAGCAGAATACAGTTATATAAATGTAGATATTGTTAGAAATGTTCATTATGCTCACATCACACCATTTGTTTTAGGAAGGTAGGGGAATCGCTGTATGCTGTATTTATACCTGTACAGTCTCGTCGTCTTCTGAAGCCTCTTCCTCGTATTCGACTTTGAGGCGAGATTTCTTGCTGGACGGTGGGGTCAAATCTGGGGCCATCTGTGCCACTCTTTTCTGTCGGCGCCGCAGTTCCTCTGGGTGTGGGAATGCCCGCATCACCTACAATAAAATTACATATTTCAAGTATGTTCACTGGGCAGACACTTGGCATGTGCACACGCACAACACACATACATATATAAACACACACAATGAAGTATGTTACCTTCTTATTTTGGCCCTCATCTGTCTTTTACTTAGTCCCAGTAGCATCAACTTCCTTGTAGAAATTAACTAGTTTTCCAGATTTCTGACCATAGAATTAAACCATTTCCATAACTTTTATAATTCAACAGATTTACAAGAGAAATGTTTGTTTGATACATCCAGAAAAATTTAAACAGTCTGGCAGGTGGGGACTCAAACCTGGTACCTTGCCTTTGGTGGGCAATGTTCTTACAGACCGAGAGCCCTGTAGGCAAAATTCACAAACCACCATCCCAGTTTTACTTCTGGTGGAAGTAAAGCTGTGAGGATAGGTCACAAGTCATGCATTCCTACCTGGGTCTCTGCTGTGGAACAGAAGGTACATTGAGGGGGGAAAAGAATGTGAAGTGAAAGCTAAAAATAAAATACATCAGCTAACTAGTTACTGAACAACTTCAAATTCAATGGCTCCTCAAGAATTCTCACACATATTTCATGTTTTACCATTAACTCATTTTACTAGTGATTTCTGTCAATATCAATGACGAAGGTAAAGACATATTTATGTCAGAGATGGCAGAAGTACTTTCATATTTCACTGTACTGGGACAAGTTAATGTGGGTATGTGTGGCCCATTACAAGAAAGCATCCAAATACTTACAAGTGTATGTTTCAGTTCTGCAACCATTATTAAACACCAAACAATTACTGAATGTGAAAGTCAGTTGAATTTTACCAACACCCACTATATACACAATCATTTGGGAAAATTTGCTCAAAGATAAATGATATTCCAAACCATTCATGTAGCAAGTTCCATGAAGAAAGTCTAACCTCCTACATCCTCATGCAGCATATATACTACATCCAAATTTTATTTGGTCTAGTTCAGGGAATGAGCTAACCTCACTACGCCTGATTGTAATATATAATTTATGCCATGCACTTGCTGTACTTCACATTGTTTCGGATATGTTCCAAGTAGGTGGCAGCATCTGCTTAAAGAAAACTGTTTACTTCAGTGTCAGCATATATTTGAGAAATGAAGGTACTGTTATCAGCACCCTGACAAAAAGTCAGCTTGACAATCTGAAAGGTGCAGATGACTGTTGTCCCCACATGTGAAGCAGTTTATAATGGATTAAAGTCTTCCTCTCTTCCCCATCAATTTAGGGATGAGGCCTGACAGTTCACAACATTTCACCATTCTTTTAACTGTGGAATAAATATGAGCGAGGATGGTGAGCAGATATCCATCGATATAGAGGGCTTCTCTGATATCAGTATTGTTATGGCCACATGTAGTAAGCGTTGCTTCACGCAGTGGAGAATGGCAAAGCAGAGGCACGCCGGCGACCGAGGCGTTGCGAAGTACGCAGGCACAGATAGCCTTGCTGACAGCAGCAGCCTACCAACAGACTGACGCAAGGACGCACACAGACTGAGTGCCGAGCAAAGCCTGGAGAGTGCTGAGTAAGGGGAAGTGAGGCCAGCACGCTAATTACGCTGCTATATACTGCGGGAGTAATAATAAAAAGCTACCGAGGGTAAAAAAAGTCCTCCTGCAGGATATAAATAGTGAAGTGGAGGCAGCAACAGACAGAAGCCATTAGGAAGCAGTTTGGATCCGAGGACGGATGTGGTCTGTGTCCGAACATTCAATCTTCATAGGTGACAATTCCGGAAGTCTGTTACAGCTCACAGTAGTCATCCATTCGCCGCCAGATGTCAACTTCAGCTCTGGAGGTCGGCCCAGTGCTCAGCCCGAGTTCGGTCAGCACCATGGCTGACTAACTACAGCGAGAACTTCCAGTGGGATCGGCCGCAGCACGGTCTTGGTCACAGGCGCCGCCGGGGACTGACATCCGGACTTCACGGCAAATGGTCCATCCATGAACGGACCTCGCGACTGACGGCTTCCCAGCCGCCGGTGCAGTAGGCGTAGGCAGCTGACCTCACGACGACGTGGCTCCGTGGGCGTACCCGTACTGGGGCACCGAGTTCATCTCAACTACAGGGCATCCTGGCTTCAGTGGAGCACTGGTGGCCTGAGTCTTCCGAGTGCGATCAGCGGTGCGCACTGCGTGCATTGTCTGAGAATCTACACGGCAGCAGCCAGGCAGAGGGATCCGCAGGTCTGGGCAGCAACGATGAGGGAGAAATTGTAAAGAAAGTTCAATAAATAATTGTAAAACTCCACACCATCTCAGTCTTTGGCACAGCCCCTGTGTCTGCTGCTAACAAATGTTTCAAAGTCGTAACTGTATAGAAGAGACACATTGCCAACATATGCTGAACTGGAAGTGGCACATCACAAACCTTACAGTGGTGGATCCTCCCACTGGAGTTGTAAATCAAGTGTTAAAGGATTATGTTCAGTGCAAAGCCTGGTAACCAGAAATTCCTTCCGGCAGTGAAGATGACATAATGGCCGCCATGGCTGTGGGGTCAATTTGAGTGACCACGGTTTGTTTTTCTGTCACCTTCAACCATTGTCTCCCACTGACACATGACGTGTGTCAGAAAACGCATGCAGCAGGATGGGATATTCACAGAGAACACCATCCTGACACGCTTCCTTGGGTGGTTTATCAACATGCCATTTCCCTATATCCCAATGTGGCCAGGTGCCCAGCAAAACATGTTGTCATGGCGTTGGAGCCACTGCAAGGAGTCAGGGATCACGAGAATCAACTGATCTACTGGTTACATTTGGTGAAGTGTTTATGGTGCACTAGGTGACTGAACAGTTAAGGAACACTGTATGGTGATGACTGAATCCTCACATGTCATCATAATGTCATAACTCCACATCATAATTTGTAAACTGTCCTGAAAAATTTATAAAATGTTCCGGAAGACGCACTCTGAATACCTTATTGGAGAAAACAGTGGAACAACTGAGGATATTCTCTTCCTGGGATCCGTGTGATAAAACAGTAGTACATACTTGAAATGAAAGAAAAAGAAAATTATAAAAAGGTAATCTGAAGTACAAGTTTTCTTGTACCACATCAAGCTTTAAATCACTTTGCACCTCTGAAGAAACCAAGGCAGCAAAGCAGTCCATCGGCTGCGTATTAGGAGATATGATAGATCCAGAAATTTTTAAGTCAGTAGCACGTATCCCGAACGGATTGGTCACATGTGCCCATTCCTGAATGGCCATTCAATGTTGGGTTGGACCACTGCACTAAATGACAATGACTGAGGTGACAAAGATTTTCAGCGCCCGTTGAGCCAAAAGGATACATCGCGGAATCCAGAGTGGTGGTTCACCAGCCTCTGCAAACAACAAATGCTGAACTGGACCGGTCTGAAAGGCTCCAGTTGATATCCAAATGCCCTCATGGTGGACACTAACACCTTCAGGTAGGAAATACAAGGTTATCCATAGACCACACTGCCATAATCTAAATGTGATCAAATAAATGCCCTATAAAACTGCAGGAGGCAGGACCATGCTTTTCTGCTAAGGTGTTTCAAAATATTCAGTGACTGGAAGCCCTTTGTTTGTAGGTCTTTCAGGGGAGGAAGCCAAATTAATTTCAAGTCAAATAATAAACCCAAATAGGGCACAATTTCCTGAAAACATAAAATGTTCTCCAATGTGACCACTGGTTGGTTAAAACTTTGACAAGCACATTTAAAATTGACACAAGTAGTCTTCTCTGGTGAGAACCGAAAACCAGTTGCCTTGGGTCAAGTTTCCAGCCGCCTGATGGCGAGCCGCAGTTGCCTCTTCATCACTGTAAGGGTGGAGGAAGAGTAGAAGACAGCAAATTCATTCACAAATGAAGAGCATTTGACAGGGCAGCTGACTTCAGAAGAAATGCTATTGACAGCAAAGGCAGACAATGTGACCCTGAGTACACTGCCTTAGGGGACCCCATTGTCTTGAACAGAGTCAGATATGAGACCACCAACAATATCTAAAGCACTGGTCCTCAAGGAAGGATTGGATAAGAAGTGACAAGGATGCTGGCAAAGGATGTTGCACCTCCAAGTAATGCCATATGATTGTTCAAGGTCAAGACACAAACCAAATGGTTTTGGCATATTAAGAATTTAATCTTATTTTGTCGTAGAACAATGCAATTATCACCGACAAACTTTTCACACATAAAATTAAGCTCAGAACTGAGGTGGCTAAAAGGCAACCATTACAGTGAATACTTCTGGAGCTACTTATAATTTAAAATGGACTAGATCTTGGACCCTTAACTTTTGCTCTTGCCAGCTTATGAATGGCACTTACAAAATTGGAAGGAGAGAAATAGCGGCAGACCTGAAGCAGCGAGTTACACCTGCATAGATCCACTGACGAGAACAGGGCTCAGGGAAGCCACCATTCTAAATTCAACTCTAGGACGAGCACGCAATTTGAACCTCTCATGTATTTCACAACACATCAACTATTGTAAAGAGGAATCATCGTTCATTTCTTCCCATAAGAAATCCTTGCCTGAAGCATTTATGCTGTTCTTGCTGTGTCTATTGCCAATTTCAACTCCGTGTTCTGGGTGTCATCTCTGTCCACTTTGTCAGGAGTGAAACTGACAACCGCCATTAGTAAGACTGCCTCTTAAAATAAATGTATGGCTTACTGTCACTACATGATGGCGATCTTCCCCTCTCTATGGTGACATCAGCTACTGACTCCCATTCCTGTGAAAACTTGAGGAAGAAGGCAAGCAGGCAAGCAAGCACTGGTAGTAGCCAGACAACAACAAGAGGGGGGATAGCCCTGACAAATGAATGATTTTAATTTACAAATGACTAGCCATCAAACCCTCAACCTTCCATACATTGTACTAGAATCATTTCTATGTGGGTGATGTGTAGCTTTTTGACAACAAACATGTTCTCTTAGCAGGACATTTTTCACATAAGACTGATACATTACCTCCTGATGAGTAGCACCCAGTTCAGTCAGCAAGGCAGTAATGTTGTTGTGGAACTCTACAGAAGACGGCTGTTTCAGTAGATTCAGTAACTGGATTTTCAGGTGCTTGCTCACCGAACTAACTTGCGACTTTGACAATGTCGGTGGAAGGTTTTCTGTAAGGAAATTACAATGAGTTCAGATCCCTTTACTCAAAAACACAATTAAAAAGTATATTTGCCAGTGAACACTTCTGATACATGTCAAGAATATTGATTTTGTACACATCTATCACATGGCAAGTAGTGTAACATCAATGACACTTCCAGATGCAAAGTCTGGTGTGTTTGCACATGATACAAACATTGTGATAAATAGTAAATCAAGCAAAGTTTCTGGTCAATCCTTTTTCACTAAACTTTGAAAAAATCAAATCATATGCAGTTCAGATCACTTTACAGGTCTAAGTCAATTATAATAATTATGTAGCTTACGGTGCAACTTCTCAAAGGCATTGATGACTTTCCCCATGAAAAGTTGTGGTCGCATCTTTGCTATGAGTGTCAAGGACCCCATGCACGTCATGAGGTTAACACTGCTGATGTGAGGGGATCCGTGGAAGTTCAGTAGCAGCTCGAAAACCATCCTGACAACAGAGAGATTCGAGACAGCCATCAGCAAAACCCAATCGTGAAATACACTGTTCAATATGTAAAAAGGTAAAGACCACCCAGGAATTTAAATTCAGCACTTAAGCAGGCACTGCTCCCAGTATAGCCGATAACATACAACTGAAGCAGCGCCAGTCACAGTTTTGTTTCTCTACTGCTCGCAAATTGGCAATGCGTCAAGTTTTGCGTAACCAATGTGACAGACAATTTTACGTACACAATGAGAGGTGACAAGAGGCAATGAATTTCTAGCATCAAAGTTGCATTATTTCTCTTCTTTGCTGTTATCGTAAATATTTGATTTTTTTCCAAATGTGGCAAGAATTACAAGGTGGTTGTTGGTTTGAACCTAATAGCACAACTTAAATTACTGCAAGTTAAATGAGCAACAATTACATTTATAATCTTGGCTGTTATAAATACCTGACTGGAGTCTTAACAAATACGTAAGAAACAAAGTTGTGGTTTATTGACCTGAGAATGTCATAATATCTCTCACTTCGAAACAGACGCCTGCCGCTCTCATCAGCTGTGTAGTACCAACAGCTGGTGCAACTCTCTTTCATTTTCATAGTACCTCACAGCTCAAAGCGAGTGCAAAATTAAGTATGTCACTCGCCCTGAGCTAAACTTTCATCCCCCCCTGCACAGAACAGGGAGGAGTGAAAATAAGTTTACTTTCCAGGAAACATCCGATATGATGCACAACTACAAAATGTTAATGAAGGTATTTAGAATAGTTTCCCAGATATATGAAAATCTAAAACAATGTGAATACAGTTGGAAGAAAGGAACAAAAAAAAAAAAGTCTCAACTACAACACAATGAGAATTTATTGATGAGATGTTAATCAGTGAACAAAAAGTGGGGGTAACTGTTTCTTTAGCTTCTGAATCAGGTTCTTCCTACTAAAGTACTTACATCAGTAGCCTGTATGTCTTACACCAATATAGTAACTGGTCTGTCCATTCAGTGCACATAGAACATGCACTCTTGTCTTAGAAACTATTAATTCAGAAGCTAAAGAACACACTGCCCCCATTTATTTCATTTCTCACTCTTGACACCCCATGAGGATATGCTCATTCTTAAATTTGTACTGTAAACTGTGTGTATTGTGTTCAGGAGAGAGAGAGAGAGAGAGAGAGAGAGAGAGAGAGAGAGAGAGAGAGAGAGAGAGAGAGCAGGAACAGAGGCAAATGCTGTGAGATTTACTTACAAGGCCTCTTCCTCCAGTTTTCTTCTTCTTGCTATTTTAAGTGTCATTGGTACATCTTCTAGAGAGAAGTCATCTCTACGCACCATGCCATCAGGTTCTGGATATGTCTGCAGGAGGACAACATTCTCCAGGAACTTCACAGCATGCGTACGAATACTGCAGGTTTATCAAAAATAGATTTACACACATATATGCACAAACTATTTTAGTCACTTTTTCCACAGATCATATTCACATTAAACATTATGAGTTTTAACATGTCAAAGAAACAAATATAATGAAATTTAGATATCCTTGAAGTCGGTAATTATTCTTAACGCAAAAGAAATTCAACCTAAATGGTCTACTATATCTTATTTTCTTTCTTTCCACGTTTTCATCAATATGTACATTTAAAAGAATTACAATTTTCTGTATTTCTTGTTGGTATACTAGGTTAATACATGGGACACATTTTTGTCAGCACAAAACCAGATGAGGGAAGGACAGAGACTTGCCAGCAGAGAAAGTGAAGAAGAGAGACTGACAGTTTCAAGTGTCAGTCTCTGGACATAGGCACTAAACATACACCCAGAAGGGGACAAAGGGAAGGTAAGAGGTGAATGTGGGGGGGGGGGGGGGGGGGGGGGGGAGGATGTGGAAAAGGAAGGTTGCAGCCCAGAAAGGAAAGTGCCACACTAGCTCGGGGTCCCGTGCTCGCTATGCATGTATCCACAAAAGAGTTGTGGACCTCCTGGTGGGCAATCAGAAAAGGTCTCTGATGATGTTGTCGTTGTTGATGTTGACGAAGACAATGGGTTTGTGGGGCACTCAACTGCATGGCTATTAGCGCCCTTACAAAAGTCCCAGTTTTGCCACAGTCCAATTTTTACACAATTCAATCTAGACACTGTCACGAATGATGATGATGAGGAGGAGGTGGAGGAGGAGGAAAACACAAACACCTAGGTAGAGAAAATCCCAACCTGGCCGGGAATCTAATCTGGGACCCCGTGGTCCAGAGGCAGCAATGCCAGCCACTAAGCCACGAGCTGCGGACAGACAATGTCTTTGCACGACAGGTTACCCACATCCATGGCACAAAAGTCACACACTTATTTTCATGAATAAGCTGTGTAGAGCACGAGAACTGACACCAACTGGTTAATAGTGTAGAAAACGTTGTTGTTGTTGTTGTTGTTGCTGCTGCTGTGACTGACTATGGAAGATCCCACCTTTCTTCCTTTACCACAACTGCCCCTGCACCTCTAGCTAAACTGATACAGTTCATAGAGTATGGTGAATGCAGTGAAGCTGTAGCTACAGCATCAGCTTTAACTAGAATGGATTTCACAAAATCTCTCCCTATTGCGACCGTTACAAGAGATTTCCTTTAGTTCTACTACCAGAACATTTTCAAATTTTTCGTAAGTTGTTACTTTGCGGCAGATTGCTTATAAGCTACAATTTCTTCTGCTACTGATCCAACATTCTGTTTCAGTAACACATTAATGTTCTGACACTGCCAAACCGTATTTTCTGTGACCCATCACAGGCATTTGATTGTGCACTGCGCGGTATTCTCCTTGAGAAGTTCAAATCATGGTTGCCCCAAGTGTCCCCAAGAGAAATTACCTGACTTCCGAAAGCATTTTAGCATTTTCCCCCAACAAATTTTGACACTGATTGATTCATTAATTGAGAGGGTTTATGGAGTCAAATGGCGAGATCATCAGTCCCGCGATTCCAAAGTTACTCTCAGAAGAAAGAGGGCCAGCTAAAAGTGGATGGGTACAGTCAGGGGATTCAGACTATAAAACAAGGAAATTAAAAAAAGCACAGTAAAAGACAAAAGGTTAGGCCAAATGTAAAAACAGGGAAAAAAAGAGGGATCTTTCCACAGGATTGGGGGGGGGGGGGGGGCGGCGGCAAGGGGGTCCTAGACTGAGAAAACGTGAAGAGAGGCACCAACCACAACCACCCTGCCTTTGCTCCTGGAGTAAAGTAAAACCTTATATCTGGAAATAACCACTTTCACAGAGGAAACTGAGTACCAGTTCAACCATCCGTAAATTGTCTGCTAAAATTAAAATAAAGGAAGACTATAGTCAGCACAAAGGGGACATTCTACCAATATGTTGAATATCATCAGTCTGGCTCCACAACCATACTGTGACAGTGGTTCGTTACGCAGGAGGACGCATTGGGTGAGCCTCGTATGACCGTGTAGATGGCGTAAACCAGTGGACTCCTTACAAGAGGAGCAGAAGGAAGAGCACCAAAGCACAGCAGTCTCCTTGAGTGTGTGGAGTTTATTACTGAGAGCAGTAGTGCACCAAACATCACTCCATTTTCAGGAGAGAGAGATTTGACATAGATCTGCATATCCACATCTTGAGTCATGAAAGAGAATGGAGGACAAGTATCAGCTTACCTAGCCAAACAGTCAGCCCATTCATTCAGTGGGACACCGATGAATTGGGACTCAGAAAGAGAACCCAGCATGCAGCATGGCTAAGGAAGAAGAAGGTCATGGAAAGCAGAGACCAAAGAATGACAAGAGTAGCAGGCTGCTCAATGAGTAGGTACGTATTAAAAACTGTGGAAGGAGGCCTGAGTAACAAAGTGGAGGGCCTTGGTAGTGGCTAGCAGCTCTACTGTGAACACACTACACGATTCCATCAATAAATTGTGTTCTAAACCAGTAGGAGACTAAAGCATATCCCGCTTTATCTATTGTCTTGGAGCCATCAGTGTACAAGAAGGCACCCCCTGGAACTCTGCAAGGATAGAATGTACAAGACGCTGGAAGACCATAGGGGCGACGGACCTTAGGACACTAGAATAGGTTGGTCCAAATCCATGGTCTAGGCACCATCCAACAGCAGGTAAGAGACGAAATACATGGGCGCATTTCAGTGAATGGAGATGGAGATCCAACAGAGGGAGGTGAGATGCATTCCAACCAGGGGCAGTGGTCAGCAGGGAGGCTTACTTCACTTGCAGAGAGGACAGGGTACATGGGGTGATCAGAGAATCTGCAAATGGTGATGCATAAAGAAACCAAGAGTTGGCTTCACCGTATTTGTAGAGGGGGAGAATCCTCGCTTCTGTGAGGAAACTCAAATGGAGTAGTGCAAAAGGCACCAGTAGCCAGACACACCCCACAATGCTGAACAGGATCGAGTTTTTTCAGTGTGGAAAGAGCTGCTGACTCATAAACCTGACTTCCATACAGTATTTACTCGAATCTAAGCCGCACCTGAAAAATGAGTCTCAAAATCGAGGAAAAATAATTTTCCCGAATCTAAGCCGCACCAGAAATTTGAGACTCGAAATTCAAGGGAGAGAGGAGTTTAGGCCACACCTACAAATTGAAATAAAGTTGGTCCATTGTAATATGAGACACAATTTAGGTCGAATGAATGACGATACAACTACAGTAGTTTGGCTCGACTCAAACTTCACCAGGTAGCCATTGCTATGCGTCAGGCACTCAGTCCACATTTATACGGGTACCCTTCCTTTTTCACGTGCTTTGTCCGACTTTAATCGATTGCTTATTTTTCTTTGATCTGATAAGTGCTGTTCTCTTTGTTATAGGTGTTTAAGTCAGTCTAATAGAAAATGCATTATTGTACTGTGTCCTGCATTGTCTGTCACATTCTGATAATGTGTGTTTACGACCTGTTGCCGCTCGTAGCATGGCTTGCTTTTGTGCACACTACCGCCACTTAAGATGATAGAGAGAGAGAGAGAGAGAGAGAGAGAGAGAGAGAGAGAGAGAGAGAGAGAGGAATTGTCTCATTAGCGGAATAATGACAAGAGACTGCTATTTGCTGTTACTTACACTGCTGCTTTCTTTGATAATGATCAACAAGAACCAAATAATAGACTGTGTATGATAAAAGATGTTCTGAACAAGAGTGTAGCTAATATTTTTCGCTGCTTGAAAATCTTTGCAGACGCCTCTTTTGTACATTACATTCTGCACAGAAATTAAAGTCATCTTAGATTTAAAAATGTAGTTGATTGCCGTGCTTTGTTTCTGACTGTATCACTATTAGGCATAAGAATAATATGAATATAAACATGACACGATATGTATATTCTTCCGCGTTTGCTGTTGTCTCACACTAGTTTCGTAGTTTATTAGGCACACAGGATTTAAATGAGATAGCTGCAAACACGAAAGAATACATGGCAAAATGTTTATATTCATATTATTCTTATGGTGAAGAGAATACTGCATATGATTCGCAATTCATAAAAGTTCCTATTAGCAACCATCTCTTCTCTCGGGTAGGAAAAAATTCAGAACGTAGAGTTGGCCATATTGACAAACATCCCAGTCTTGCCAGTCAGATTTTCATAGTACCTTGAAACGCTGCTACATGCGAAGATGAACAATACGGAATTTGTATTTACTTCATTGGATAATGTATGAAAATGCAGTGGTCAAAACTCGGGGCGAAGGAAAAAAAGCTGGTCTTCCACCTTTTTTTTAATTTATTTACTGACTCAGAGGTTTTGGTGCCAGTATTTATCTTTGTGCCTGCGAAGCATGCCTGTGTAGCACTACATATATTCGACGGCAGAAGCTGGTTGTGGCGGCACCTACCAACATTTTTCAGAACTTCTGCTTACTTTGCACTCAATTCTAAGCTGCAGGCGGTTTTTGGATTACAAAAACCAGAAAAAAGTGTGGCTTAGATTCGAGTAAATATGGAGGAGTAGCACGGTCTGCATCCCAAGATGTGTTGGTCGGAAGGTGGAGAGCATTAATCTTCCGCATGCACATAGTCTTCAGGCGGCAAATATGGGTTAACCACATCAGCTTTTAATATAATAATAAATAAATTAAATAGAAAAAAGGCTCAGGATATGTGACTGTGCTGTAACATCTAGAAGTTGGTTGCCTAAATAAAGTTCTGGATCACTGTGTACTATGAATGACAATAATGCATAATCCGCATATTGGAAGCTATGGGAGACAGCCCATGCAAAGGTCTGTTGGATGGCACCTTGGAGCTGGCACTCAGCAGACGCTACTGAGTGGGAATTGCACCAGATGAAAATCTACATACAATGCTGGGGGAAACCTTAGGGCCAACGGAGGTTAAAGCCCAGTTGATGGCTATGAGGAAGAGTGTGACAATACAGAACTCTGTGGGATACCATTATCCTGAATCTGAGGGGTGCTGAGTGAAGTGCCAATGGACTCTTGCAGAAGTGGTGTGTGTGTGTGTGTGTGTGTGTGTGTGTGTGTGTGTGTGTGTGTGGTGGTGGGGGGGGGGGGGGGGGGGAGACCACACACATGAAAGCAGACGGTGGCCACAAAAGGCCCCAGCCACGGAGAGTAACTAAAATGCGATTGCACCAAACCACGTCATACACCTTATGTAGGTCAAAGAAGACCGCGACAAGGTGCCAAGAGTTAGTAAAATCCAGTCAGACTGCAGTTTTGAATCTGAGTAAATTGTTAGTTGGAGATCATCCTTCTCAGAAGTCACACTGATACAGAGAAAGAAGGCCTTGAGATTCAAGCACCCAACATAATCTGTGAAGATAACGATCCTCTCAAGCAATTTACAAAGTACATTTGTCAAGCCAATTGGCCAGTAGCTGTTGAGAGGCGTTGGATTCTTCTCAGGCTTAAGGACGATGCTAGCTATACTGTTTTGCCACTGTAAGGGGAAAGCATCCATGAGCCAAATGTGGTTGAAGACCCTGAGCATACATTGCCTTCATGTAATATCAAAATGTAGGATCAGGTGGTTGTGGATGGAATCTGGACCAGCTGGGGTCATGTCACGTGAAGAGGAAGAGCCTGCAAGAATTTCCATTCAGTGAAGGGTTCAGCTTGTTGAGGGTTGAAGCAGAAAGGGGTCTGTTCAACTCTGCGTTTCCGTCAGAGGAAGGTGGCAGTATAGGGAGAGAATGACAATTCTGTCACAAAGTTTGTCATGAGGTGTTCTGCAAGGGCCAATGGATCAGTAGTAGACAGAGCACCTTGGAGGATAAGCCCCCGGACAGTTGACTGTTGCTGGTGGCCCAGAAGGCTACAGAGCTTGAACCAAACCTATGATGAAAAACCATAGGTCCCCAGGGAGGAAACAGTGCTCCCAGCATTCCTTTGTACTATGCATAATAAAGTAGTGAGCCTTAGTATGGAGACGCTTAAAACCAAGGAGGTTGTTTAGTGAAGGGTGTTATTTAAATCGTTGCAGCACCTGTCGGTGGGCAGAAAGACCCTGCATGACCACATTAATGGCAGTTCGAGAGAGAGGTGGCGAAGTGCACAGCAGACATATATAAAGATCAATTGGCCGTGCAGAATGGCCAGTGTGGGGGCAGGATTACTGGAAAGTGGTCACCGTCACAAAGATCACGGAGTGACCAATGTAGGCAAGCCAAGAGAGCATGGGAGGAGATCGTGAGATAGAGAGCAGTAAAGGTTCCATGGGTGGTGCTGAAGTGGGTAAGGAAACTGTCACTAAGGAGATGCAAATCAAAGTCTGCAGTAAGCTGGTCAAGTAAAAGACCCCTACCCAACACAGTGGCATTCTCCCACAGGGCTGGTGTGCATTGGAAGTCGCCAAGGAGATACAGGGGCAGGAGCAGGAGGTTCTGTATTAAGGTAGACAGTTCAACATAAAGAAGTGGCCTATCTGGAGGGAGGTAGACATTGCAAATGGTGATTGCCGCAGTCATCTGCACTCTAACTGCTATCACTTCCAGGTGGATATGAAGAGGGATCCTATCACTAATGACATTAGTGTGAACCAAAGTGCAGATCCGTCCAGAAGCTATCCCGGGGCCGGCACGGTTCTGACAGAACACTCAATATCACGAAACTTTAGAGAATGGTCATCACGAAAGTAAGTTTCTTGAAGAGCAAGACAGAACGAAGAGTAGAAGGAAGCAAGGGGTTATATTTCCGGGAGGTGGCAATAATATCCTTTGTGATTCCACTGGATTATTATGTGGAGAGAAACTAGGTGAGACATAATGAAGCTGAGGGGATGTTAAGTCACTTGGTCGGTGGTCTTCGCCAATGAGGATGGGGTGACAAGCATAAAAACTGGGTCAGATTCAGGATGAGGTGGAAGGGCCAAACCCTCCAGGTAGCTGGGGAAGAATCATCCTTTGACCTGCACTACTACTATGTCTATGGAAAATTACATCCTGAGTGACCTGTGAGGAGCAATAGTCACGGGAGTTGTTTCCTAAACGGTCGCAGTCACAGAGGAAGACTGGCTGACTGGCGGAAGTTGTCTTTATAAGGAGAGAGCCAGAGCCCACATTGCTTAATGACTTAACTTCATCGAACGTTTCCTCCGTATGTTCCACAAAGAAAAGGGGTTTGATGGAGGTAAAAGTCTCCCTGTTGGTCCCAGTACAGACTAGGAACCATAGAAAGGGTCTCGCCCCAAGCCAACACATCTTGCCCTCCAACCAGGGTGTATCCAAGGAGTGTAAGGCTGGAAAAGCAGGAACAGGAACTGAGACAGAACTATGTACAGGAAGAGACGCAGCCGCAGTAGACCAGCCAGAGAGTTTAACACTTATGTGCCAAACGTTGGCCCTGTTACCACCCACTTCAAGAAGGGGATTGCCTTGTGGGCGTCACACAGCCACAGCAACCACCATCTGGCACTACGGTTGCTGCCAGGAGCTCCAATGCCCTGAAAAGATGGACCACAACTCTTAGGCTTGCACGAAGCATTCACGGCATAGGTACCAGAAGTGTGATCCCTGTGGTACCATGGAGCTCAGCCAGATGGGTACATAAAAGCCCCACTACATGGACTGGCTACCGAGCTGGTGACCTACCAAGGAGGCGAAAAGGCTTTGGCTGGGGGGGGGGGGGGGGGGGAGGGAGCACAGAGAGAAGAAGAAGGGCGGAGGGGGTGGGGGAGAATCCACACCAAAGACACTAGGGAGGGAGTTCTTCCCTATCTGGCATGCACTACAGATTTCAAATTTAAAGATGGAGGTCAAATGCCTGAGGGGGATGAAAAAGAAAAGCCAAAAAGGAGTAAGAAAAGCAACCAAGCAAAACCACAAGAGAAAGCAAAGTCACGAGGAGAGCCAGGCCGACAAAGAACACCAAGAGAAGGAATGGAAAGGGCAACAGAAAAGGAAGGAAGACCGGGAAGGAGAAGCAGCCCAGAGAACAATAAAGGCTGCAATAGCACAGGGACCCATGTGCACCTCTCACTGCTGGCGTTCTGGGGGGAGGGAGGGGGGACAAATTTTGAGATTTCAAGGGTAAGTAATGACATAAGTTAGCAAAAAAAAAAAAAAAAAAAAAAAAAAAAAAAAAAAAAAAAAAAAAAAAGGGGGGGGGGGGGCGGCGGCAAGGACTTCTCTATTTGTAAACATGTGAACAAAAATCTTAAGTACCAACATCAACATCTTTTGCAATGAACTTTTTGATGGGGAAAGCAAGACAATGTTATATATGTTTCATTAAAACCTCAGATGTTATTTTATTTCAATAAAAACATATTTGGCAACAAAAATACATATTTGAATGAAATCTCAAGACAGATTAAAAATATCTTCACTGATTTCAGAAATAACCACAAAAAAGTAGGTCTCTTGAAAAAAGTGTGCAAAGCAGGGAAGGGTAGTGTAAACCAACACTATAGGTGACTGCAATATAAAATGTTGGTTCTACTATGTTTGTTATTGTCAGTAATAGCCCACTGTGTTATGTCTTATTTTACAGGCATTTTGTGGTTTTTCTTTCACGAAATGTGCGAGTACATAGTGTACAAATTGCCAGCAACTGACTATTTTCTTTCTCTTATCGGCCACACTTTCTAATACGTAAACTACTTTCACAAAGTACCACAATGTACTAGAATAAATAAAATGTCGCACTGTACAATGTTCTTGCAGTGAGACAGTCACAATTCCTGAAATCCATTGCCTGTGGCCTCAGGCCAGCCAAGGAGCACCACAGTCCCAAGTTCATGGATAAACTACGAAAATCTGCTGCATTACACCACACACAAACAGACCTGTCCTGCAGACATACCAGTGAGACTAGATCCGACGAGCAGGGGCTGCACATTTGTGGGAAATGATGGGCTTCAGTTTGGCAGGCCCAATCCGTTAGAGATACTCACAGAAATGGCCTGCGGTTTTCGCCCATCATGGAAGTCCACTGGTGTGGCCAGCCATTTACATGTCAATGACACCATGTTGATAAAAATCCATGCAACAGATAACTTGTGTGAATACTCTGGAAATCAATACTAATGAGGATAGATAACAACACACTGTGAAAATGATTGCCGAGTTGCAGACAGGCATGTAGAAAAGACAATCACATTCTCACAACTAAATTTTTGGCCATAGCCTTTGTCGGAAAGCATGCACGCATGCACACTATTCAGACAACTCATGCACACATGGCCACTGTCTTTGGCCACTGCATCAACAGTCTCTGATAATCAGATCCAGACAAATCTCTCATCGTGCCTCCCTGCCTCTCGTCGGCAGCTGCTAGGTTAGCAGCAAGAAGTGGTGGCAACACTGACAAAGCTGAGGGGAGTGGCAGAAAGGGAAGAAACAATAAGAATGAGGGAGTAGGGGACCAGCTCACATACTCAGCTGCACCCAACCAGTGACAATGCATGATGACTCAGTAAACAAACCATTTCATCTACTGAGACAAAAAACGAGATTTTTCCCAGTGTTTTTTTCCCCCAAATTCTCTGACATTTCCCAAAATTCCCTCTCACATTTGAAATTCCCCGATTTCCCTGAGTTCCAGAACTTGTAGCGACCCTGGAAATATTACAGCATCAGAGAACTTACTAGTATTTTTTATCAAGTCTAACTAAAGAAATGTTGAGTGTCACTTTAAAAAACCCAGGAAATTTAACACAAACAGATAATCCTCTTCAGAATGGATAATTATGACTACACATATACCATAGGCATCAATATTGGGTCTGCTCTTGCTCTTATTTAAACATAAATTTCAAAAATAATGCAAAAAATTTTTTACTTACAAATTTATTTTTTTCCAATATCTCTTTACAGTCCCTCAATATAGTCTCCCTGCTTCTCTACGAGTTAATCCCAGAAGCTCTATTTATTCCATCAAGGACACCACTTCTGCTGATGTGTCAAATGGCTCAAATAACAGTGTTAGAAAGGTCTTCCAGAGAACGATAACACCGACCACGCACAGGTTTTTTCAGCTTTGGGAACAACTCTGGTGGACATGTCTGGGCTATAGAGAAGATGCAGCAACACTTCCCACTTGTATTTTCAGGTTTTTGGGCTGTAATGCTGTTGTTACGCGGGCCAGCACTATCAAGGGGAATGAGTGGCCCAGCCTCGAGCAACTGAGGGTTTGTGCATCTTTCTGTGCAGGTTTTGCATGAAGTTACAATAGTACACTGCTGTGACATTTGTTTCACATGGGACTGTCAATCTTTATGATTCCTTAGTGATCACATGTAAAAATCATCATTTGCTTGATCTTTGATTGAGCGTGTCTAAATTTTTTTGTATTTTGAGAAATCTGAACCTCACCACTCATTGGAATGCAATTTCAACTCTGGTTCAAAATCCCTAATCCACATTTCATCAAAAGTGACAATTTGACTCACAAATCCTTGACCTTAATGGTTGAATCATCCTATGAGCAAGGTTGCAATGTGGGACCCATTTTGTAGAAATTTTTCTCTCTCTTCAAACTGTTTGTCAGAATATGGAATACTGATGTGGGAAAAATTTCCACAGCTTCAGAGATTTCCTCACAATCCCCCCTGTGATCATCAAGAGCATCTGCACCAAGTTTCACACTTTGTTCATGTGTTGACATTTCTTGAATTCTGGGTCTTTGATTACTGTGCATGCTCATACTACGACCACAAAAATGATTAACGCAACTTGAAACTGTACTATGGTCACAAGTGAACTAACCACAAACCTCACTTTTAACACTATGCACCTTTATCGGATTTTTGCCACAAAGTTTCATTCTTGATGTATGACCTCTGGTCTTTAACAGTCACAGTAACAGACCCCGGCAGGCTCCATTCCTACTTTTTGCCAATTTTACGTTATAGTACACAGCGGGGAGGGGGTGCTTCTCTTTTAAGCTCCCAACTACATTTGATGTAATTTTCATTGTTTTTGCATCAAACAATCCACAGTAATACCAACTTTTACATTTATGAAATGTCCCTTGTATGCGTGTGGCCAAGAGAAAAATGGACCACCCTGTGGCACAAAGTGCAGCGGAACATAACACACTATTTCAATTACTGATTCACAACTTGGGCCACATGGATCCTTAAACAGTCAGGTACACTAATAACAGCCTCACAGTACATTCACCTTTCCTAATCAAGTTTGTAAACAGTCCATCACAGTTACATACAATGACTCTCATAAATATAATACTACAGGACAAGGAGAAATCACATAAAATAGCATCACTCAGCCTCATGTGGTGCAGAAAGGGATGAGGTTTCCAACAATAAATGTATAACCACCTACCCAATGATTTGAAGAACTTAATAGATAACAAAATTAGCTTTAAACATAAATTGAAATGTATGTTCGACAGCTCCTCCTCCTCCTCAATTTAAGAATTTCTGAATGAGTAAATAACAGGATGGAGAACAAAACTATAGGTCAAGGCAATTGCGTAAATGGTCAACATGCAGCCATATATTCACTAGAAAGTTTATTATAACTGCAAGACTTTTTCTACATCCTTGCAAGAGGCCACAATTATGATTCACTGAACATGCAAATAACAAACTAAACTGAAATTTCTGTTCATGTTTTGGAAACTTATTACTGATGAGATGTTATGGGTCTTGGAAAGTGTTGTCTGTAAAGTAATTCCATAATGTGGAATCGTTACCATTCATGTGCATTCTCATTAACAAAGTTCTGGTATCAATGAGAGAGGTGAAAAGTTTCTGACACCACCATACACCAATACTTACTTCTTTCTTTTTGTGGTAAATATTTTACATGTTTTGGTAACTAACTGGAAGATTAACAGATTGTGTCAGATGAGAACTCCCAAGTCCATCACGTTACGCAGGAGAACTTTTGTGAATTTTAGACAATAGGAAGTAAAACTGAGAAGCCGAGTTACAAGTTAGTTGCTGGAGAGCTCAGTCAGACTACATGCCCACAAAAGGAAAAATGTACAGGGTTCGAGTCCTGGTCTATCCCACAGCTTTAATCCGCAAGGAAGTTTCAAATCAACTCCTCCCTACCCTTAATGTCTTACAGTTATACTGACATTACGCAAGAGTAAGTAATCAAGACTAATTAATATTCAGAAAAGAAAGATACAACATGCCACTTACCCATCATTCTCGCAGTCCACAAGGTAAACAATCTGCGCCTTAATTGCTGTTATTGCGTTCCAGGTGGCTTCGAGCACCTCGTGGCTGGTATGGGCATCTGCGAGCCAAGCTAGGGCCGCCCGGTACACCTGTGCGGCCGCCTGCACCACGCGCTTCTGGACCTGAGCGCTCCCGTCCTGCAGCAGCAACAACAGGCTCGGCGCCACACGTGGCAGCACATTCGAATCCTTCTTCCTAAAACAGTAACATCACCTTGTCAAACAGTGCCTTAAAGAGGCATGTGCGGTGGCCAGCTTCACATTACCACCCACATAAATTTTGTTACGAGGTGTCCTGCCCATTAGGTAGGTCCACCACTGCAAGTTCAGCAGTCTCAAAGTTATTCATGTTTCCTGCCACCTTTCCATAGCTGCTTGTGATACATTTACCTTGATGTCAATTAACCCGTCTTCCTTCTCTCGAATTGTTCTACCAGAAAAACTTGCTGTCTCCAAAAGCTTGTATACTTAATACGTTTTGAATGGGTGTCCTCCTGCCGCTGCTTGGTGAGTAGACTTTTTCGTCTATCCACTTACATTACATTTCTTAAGGTCAGAAATTTTCCAAGCGCTTTTTGGTGCAAAACATTTGTAAAAAATGGTTCAAATGGCTCTGAGCACTATGGGACTTAACATCTGAGGTCATCAGTCCCCTAGAACTTAGAACTACCTAAACCTAACTAACCTAAGGACATCACACACAACCGTGCCCGAGGCAGGATTGGAACCCGCGACTGTAGCAGCAGCACGGTTCCAGATTGAAGCACCTAGAACCGCTCGGACACTCTGGTGGGCAAACATTTGCAAACCATAACCATAAGTAAACAAGTGCTTAGCAGGCAAACCTGCCAATCTTGCTGTAATATTCTGTATTTATTAACAAACATTACATTATAGTTTTATTCAATAAAAGTAAACTCTTGTTTTTATTTAATGTTTGCATAAATAAATTAAAATTCACACACACACACACACACACACACACACACACACACACACACACAATGCCTTATTGTAAAATGAAACAATAGTATTTCATTTTCTACATGTCTTTTGCTTTTATTGTACCACATTTTAACAAAAGAAGATCCACTTTTGGTTTATGCGTCCTTGCTTGCTGCAAAATAAAACAATGGCAGATCCAGACTTTAGCAACAATAATAATATTATGAAAAGGATAGTTCTCGCGCACACGCAACCCACCCCTAGCGGGTAAAATAACTAATGATGGCGAAAGTAGAGACAATCCAGCAATCCTGAGGAAAGCTATGAAACAGAGAAAGTTGTTAACAGTGATTTTAAATTGAAATGTTAGGAAGTCTTTCTTGAAGGCATTTCTCTCAGTATAAACCCTTTACTAAAGTGAAATGTGGATGCTAAAGAGTGCTTTTGAAATGTGATGTTACGGCAGAAGCTGAGGATTAGATGGGTAGATCCAATAACTAATGAGGCATTTATCTGAACTGGGAAGAACATAAATTTATGGCACAAACCACAACCTGACTGAAGGATGGGATCAGGTGAAAGGGCAAATCTTGAGACAAAAAGGAACTGTTAGTTAGGAGGAGGAATATTGGGTTGAGAGTGCAGATGAAGAGGCTTGCACATGATAAGACTGGTTTGGAGTGTGACACTAGTCTTCAGAATAAATAAATAAAAAATTAAAAAAATAGTCTTAACTACTGGAGGACCCCAATTGGCTCTTGGTTCTGTAGGAACACCCCAAAACTTTAGCACCAAACAGTACAGATGATAAAACAGGATCTGAACAAGAAAAGTAATCTGAGGTAAGAAAGAAATGGTCACAAATGAACATATCAAACAAGATGACAGAGTGAATGAACAATGCATCTGAATCATGTCTGCAACCTGCTTATGTTTCACAATGTACAACTACCTGCTGCATTATTTGTTACTGGGACTCACTAGAAGCAGCACAATACCTTGGATGGAAAGTCATCAACAGCAACAGAAGTAACTTCTGATGTGTTCCCAGGGAAGTGCGTCGAGTGCTTGTTGTGTGTGTTTAATATAAAATACCTGGTAAGCAATAATAAAAGATACTTGGGACATTTTGCAGATACACTGTCTATAACAACGTACTGTCAGGGGGGGGGGGGGGGGGGGGGGGGGAAGAACTGCAGAAATATCATGTAATAATAAGATTTTGAAGTGGTGGAACAATTGGCAACTTTCCTTAAATATATAAAAATGCAAAATTATGCACATGGCAAAATGGAATCGGTATCATTTGACTACAATATCAATGAGTCACAATAGCAATGTGGCAGCTCTCAGAAATTCCTGAGTTTAGCCCTTTGACTGCTTTGGATGAGTTAACTAGATGCTCCACCAAATATGATGACTATTATACCAACGTGATTCCAGATGTGCAGTGAGGGAAGTGGGGGCATCACGTGCAACTGTCCAATTATAAACTCCAGTAACTCGAGAATGATATGAGATTGTTCTGCTCTCGACTTTAAATAATATTTTTGTTTCTTGTGTACGTTTAATACACAGCACTAACTCAGCTCAAATCAACCAAATGCAAAGTTTACGCTATGCGTCTTTACCTCTACAAATTCTCTAACGTTTCGTGCAACGCTTAACTTAATTTGTTGCAGCACTTTAACTATGATGAGCAACAAAAGAAATTCATTCCTTTATCAAGAAAAATATTAGACTGTAAGATGTGCAAAAATAAATTTTTTCACTGAAAAATATTCTTAGAATTGGATAAGTATTTCATTACGGCCAGAACGCCACATCACTGCACAGGTAGCAGCGTTAGGCAAGCAGTACAGCAACAACAAAGTGCCTGAACAGAAAGTAGAGAGCAAACCTGCAAGAGTCAATCTTTATAAATATGGACTGGAATTAACACACAGCCTCAGTTATATATAGGAGATGGGTAGCAGCCTTTGATTCTTCATCAGGAAAATGCAGTGTTCTATGGAGGAGACTGTTTACAAAATATTTCTGTCTACAGTTTTAGATTAGTACCAGACCGTGAGAAATCTACAACATTCGTCTACAAAGAAGGGCAATACAAATTGTCACACCACAATGCCACAGAAAAGTTGATAAATATGAATTGGCAGAGTCTTTAACACAGGCACAAATTATCCCATAAAGACAAGCTTACAAAACTAAAAATATTCTTCAGCTCTTCCCATATCATTAGTGCATAATCTGCAACGACAATTACAGTAACTCCAACATGCACAGAGCCATCATTCTGCCAGTGCTCCATATGCAACTGGAATGTGTGGTGCCACGATAAGTACCCTCTGCCACGAACTTCACAGGGGTTTGTAGAGCATGTGTTTTGATGTAGGAACTAGTGGGAAATCCATTACATGTTATATAATTCTCTACAAAGCTACATCCTGGACTATTCTTGAAGCATTACTTTTACATAAAGTACATTGCTATTTTAACTATTCCACATGGAAAACTAATCAAAAGCATGGATTTCTGCCTTACTCCCCCTCCCCCCTCACGTTTTTCTTGTTGGAGCTTACATAGGATGTAACAAGTTTAAAGCAGATGTCCCACATACATGTAAAGTAATGTATAAAATGCACTTTTGACAATCTGCTGCTTTTTTATTTTTATTTTTTAAACAAATACCAACGGTTTCAGTCAAAGACCATCTTCATGGATTAAAGTTAGAACAGCATATGCTACAAAATCACATGTGCCATTACTTAAAGAATGGCCATGTACCATATGTAGAGCATGTCATGAATGCCAGTATACCACACAGCTGCTTTAACCCTAATCAGCGAAGATAGTCTGTGAATGAAAAAGGTCAATATTTACATTAAAATGAAAAGCAGCTGATGGTCAAATATGCATTTTATACATTACTTGACTGCTGTTAACGGTCACCTTCCAAAAATGTTTGAAGTAGGCCTAAAGTGGAACTGCAGAAAATTTAAACTCTAGATCAAAATCAGGCTCCATCCACTTAAGACTGACAAATCCAAGGATCTTGCATCAGATAGCCTCTCCCAAGGCTGTAAGAAGTGAAAGAAGTGTTTAACTTGAGCAGTAAAGCACGTCAGTAAAATATACGTGAGTGATGATAGTTTTCTGCAAACTTTTATAACACTAGATCAGGAAACAAGAATAGATACGACGTAATTAACATAAGAAAATCTCTCTAAACTACATTAACTTTTTCCACTTTGTTATATAAGTATAAATCTAAAATTTTAAAAAGAAAAAGGAAAGAAAGTTGTATATGAGAAAGTGAATGTCAGCAATGCCACTATTGCTCCATAGTAGCAAAACTGCGAATTAGAAATTACTTCCTTCTGGAAAATTCATAAGCAAATACACAGTGTCATCTAGCAGTACCCTCTCATCGAATGATGGTGTGAGTTTATGAATGGGAAGTGATTTTAGTCATCTATCTACATCTGCATCTATACCCTGCAAACCAACGTGAAGTTCATGGCAGAGGGTCTGTCCCATTGTACGTGTTATTAGGGCTTCTTCCTGTTCCATTCATATATAGAATATGGGAAGAATGACTAAATGTCTCTGTGTTCACAGTAATTATTCTGAATTTATGTTCAGGATCCCCGTGTGAGCAATACAGAGGGTGTTGTTCGTATATTCCTAGAGCCCTCATTTAGAGCTGGTCCTTGAAACATTAGAAGACTTTCTTGGGATAGTTTACAAATCTCTTCAGAAGTTGGTTGGTACAGTTTCTTTAGTACCTCCGTGACTCTCTCCCACAGATCAATCAAATCTGTGACCATTCGTGCTGCCTTTCTCTGAACATATTCAATGTCCCCTGTTAGTGCTATTTAGTATACGTCCCACATACTTGGACAATAATTTGGAATAAGTTGCACTAGTGATTTGTAAGCAATCTCCTTTGTAGACTGATTCCATTTCCCAGTATTCTTCCAATAAACTAAAGTCTACCACCTGTTTTACTCGTGGCTAAGCCTATGTTATCATTCCATTTCTCATCCCTACAAAGTGTTACACCAAGGTATTTGTTAGACGATTCCAGCTGTGACCCACTGATATTATATTCCATTAGATTTTTTTTTTGGGGGGGGGGGGGGGTTGCACAATTTTACATTTTCTTGAGTATTGTCAGTCTTTTCACTACTTCGAAATCTTATCATGGTCATTGACATACAACATGAACAATTAGGGTTGTAACACACTTTCCTGGGGCACATCTGCAATTACTTCTACATCTAAGGATGACTTTCCATCCAAGAAAACATGCTGAATCCTTCCTGCCAAAACGTTCTCAATCCAGTCACATATAATCATACTTTGATAATAAGCGTAGGTGTGGTACAGAATTAAATGCTTTTCAGTAATAAAGAAATTTGTACAACTATTTTACTGGCTTGATAGAAAGCTTTCAGAATATTATATGAGGAAAGTGCAAGTTCGGTTTCACATGATCAATGTCTTCGAAAGTCATGCTGGTTGGCTTGAAGGAGGTCATTCAGTTCGAGATACCTCAAGTCAAGATTTCAGAGCAAGTTGAGAGGCAAAAATTTTATGTTTATTTAATTTTTAGACCTGAAAACATCCAATACCTGGGAAGACAAAACAATCCCTACAACTTAAATAGTTTGCAAAGTTTCATCATGCACAAAGCAAGACATTCAAACAGGCCTATAGTTAACAAAAATATAAAAAAAAAAAAAAAAAAAAATTAATGCCAGTAACTACTTCCAATATCTTTAATACTTTCTGATTCATTATTTCATTAACATATAAAAAAAAAAGCACACAACACAAACACTGGTAGTGTCACATTAACAATTTACTACAACTACTTCACAAACACAGTTAAATGGACACATTTCTTTTACTAACATGTTACTGCCATTAATTCTTAATTTGTGCTGATTTCTTTCTTAAAAAAAGGTGCAACAATTATTTCTAACTGAACGTAGTATGAAACTACGGGGATGATGATGATTGGTTTGCGAGGCGCTCAATTGCGCACTAATCAGCACCCGTACAAAGTCCCAATTCTTACAGTCCAATGTAGCCACTGTCATGAATGACCATGAAGATGATGATGATGATAACACACACTACAGGGAGATAACACAATGTAAATAATGTGACAGTGGTTTTAAGTGATTTGTATGTCATGGGGGGGGGGGGGGGGCGGGGCAAGCTTCGCTCACAGGTAAGAATATATCTGACAATGTATACTTTCACATGCAATTTAACATATCGAAATACGAGACTCACACTGCTTCCTCTATAATTCCAACGACGAGTCTTCTAACATCACTATTCCGATCGCTTTGGAAGGCGATAACCTCGTCCAGGAAGCTGTTCAGTAAGCCTGGCTCTTTTTTTACTATAATTTCCTGTACTTTCGACAGTATTTCTGTTTTTGTAGTGGTCTCTGACGTCACAGACGCCTCATTTAGCCAATCAACAATCTGAAACAATGTCAACATAAGTAAATTTTGCTACTCATTACACACATTTGGGCGGGTACATGAACAATTCAGGGCATCACACATCTTTTCTCGCGATTTTTTTTTTTTAATTAATGAAGCTCGGTAACTCATTGAATTTGTTGCAATCACACTAGGGGCATCACGTCTTACAATCAAAGCTTCACAGTTCTTTGACAATTATGGAAATTCGCGATACGAAGGGATAGTTCAAAGTTTGCGTCAAAACAACATTCGTAAGGTGCGGGAACTTCGAAGTCTGGCAAGCAACTTGCTCTGTTTGACAACAGACGTAAGCAGTCAAACTGTCTGACGCATTGGCTGTCAATCAAAATTTAAGCTGAACACAGTTTTTGTTAGACAGACATGTCAAACTAAGAGACACATTGCTGAATAACACGACGAAAAAGAAAATCTGACATTGTTTGATCGTTTACGAGTGTCTTTAACTACCTTATTATAAGATGACCCATCTTCTTCTGTCGCAGTATCATCTCTTCCCTCAATATCTTGAAACGACATTGTAACTCTGTAAATAAAAGGGAACGGCCAGTTTTAAAAATAAGATATTATTGTTGACTTTTGACGATTGATAGCCAGTTTAGCCACACAACAGTAGGTGTGCGTTACGTGCTGCATGTATATAGCTTCAACCAATGATGTCTAAACGCTGAAGACATTTCACTTTATCCTCTCAGATTTAAATCAAACGTTATTTGTTTTTGGGGAGAACTTCTACAATATCTGAAGCAATGATATTTCATATTTTTTATTTGCTATCAACGAGTGAATTTTTCATTTCGATGCATAAGTTTTTCTATAGTGAATCGAAAGAAGTTGAGAGAATGAGTTCGATGTCTCTCTGGTTTAATTTTCATCTCTTAAAAATGAACGCTTTGGAAATGTTACTCATTTGTCAATAGAATATGTTTATGTTTTCGTGAACGAAAAACACTATAGTATATTTTGGACACAGGCTGCCATCGTTCTGTTAATGATGAATTTGTAGTAAGAAAATAAAAAAAAATCGGATAGATGTTTACGGACATGGATGGAGAGAAAAAGGTAGAATTAAAGTGAAAATCGTAAATAAAACTTATATATTTTCTTTTCTGCTATGCATGTTAAGACATTCTGTTTTCTCAGAGTACACCACCTAACCTGGATACACCAGGGAAACAGAAGCTGTGGAGTTGGCTTAACAAAAATCTAAAAATTGAAATGACTGATGGAAGGGTTTTGGTTGGCGTCTTTCTATGTACAGACCGAGACGGCAACGTAATTCTCGGCTCGTGCAGCGAATATCTGAAACCTGAAGGTAATAGCCCCAAAAAAGCAGTTGAGTAATTTACGAGTGCTCAGTTACACCTAACTAAAAAGAATTCAATTTTTCAGATACTGTAAATATGGACGAGCCACGAGTGCTAGGTTTGGTGATGGTGCCAGGTCGTCATATAATATCAATTTGCCTAGATGACGTTACGAAATTTGCTCAGGACATAATGTGAAATTATACGAAGGTCAAGTGGTCGTAGAAACTGACGTCTTTTTCTCGTCCAACAAACGGTGTTTATATGTTTTCATTTTTGTGTATATTTATCAACGTAAATATATTCATTATTGATCATTTGTTAGTGCTGTGCTAAAACCTCAAAACTATATAATATGGTCAACCGTGGAATAATTTAAACAATTTATATCAAATAAGGCATACCATTTATATTACTGCCGCACATCACATATATCTGTAACAAACCTTTGTATGACATAAGACAGTTGCAAACAAGAATTGTATGAGGTACATTGATTCAGATTCTCTGTGTTAAGATTAGCTCATCTATTCTCACTATAAATGTTATATAGAATTTTGTATTGTTATCTTATTGTTTGTTGACGGTTTACATCATATTTGTGTGTGGAACAAACATACAACAAAATATTTATCTATGTTACATTAGTTGCAATGTGACATTAATACCACGTGTACCGAGCAAAAGGAAGGTGAAATCAGGGTCTGACGTGTAGGCCAATGTCCTCGAAACACACCAATGATAGACAGTTGTTTCATATCTGTATTTGGCAGGAAGGGTTTTTAAAAGGGAAAATTTTCTGTGTATCTTGCTGTATATGAATGCTGGAATTATCTGTTCCAGGAACTTCGTGACAAATTTGCAAATTTTTATTTTTTTGCATCTATTCTCACTCATTTTAATGACCTTGTATGAGATAAAAGTGAAATCAACACCAGATTGGCTTCAGCATCACAGTGCTTCCCCAAAGTGTCATTAAAATAAGTTTTGATGTCTAGCTTACAGCAGTGGAGATACTGCTGTTGCTCTGGTTATAATAATGTGAAGCCAGCTTTCCTTGCCATGCTGACAACAGTTTAGTTGGTATACTACTCCCTGTTCTTGTGGCATCAGTATCCATAACACATAGTGTGGAGCATTGGTGATTTCAGTGTAGTACCCTTGTCATGGGCTGACAGCAATGCTGCTATCCATGTGAACTGTCAAATGTCAGACGTTATTGTAATAATGGTATGCTATATGCATGTTCTTGTTGGCGGTGTTGTGCCTTCATCTTTCCTCTGACCTTTGAATGCAGTTTCTCATACAGTTGTAGAGTGACCTACAACTTAATGGCATTTTTCACATCAACAAATTATTGCCAGCAGTGAAAGAAGCACTAAGGGGCAGAAAAAAATCCAAGGCATGACTAAAGGAGGAACCCCAGACCTTTGGATTTATAGACTGTAATTAGCCACCAAACCCCATGGATATGACTGTTATCTGCATCTGTCATTGTAAAATATACTGAAACATTGATTGCCAATGATCAATGAGCATCATCTCTAACACCTGTAGCAAATATTTTAGACTAGAGAGTGATAGTGAAATCCCCCCTCCCTTCCACCAAAACCTTGGCTGCAATGACACAGATCTGTAGCATAACCCAAGGTCTAGAGTTGCTTCCAAGGTGATAACTGGATTGTGTGTTAGCAGAGTCAGTGAGTTTGGATGCGAACCACAGTTTGTGATAACAGATTTATCTGTAGCACAGCCTGGCATCTACATTCATACCATATTTAATGCTCTTTTTCCCATTTTTAATGCAGATTTTCTTATAAAAGCTAAAATGACAAGATAAATTCAGAGAACCAATATTAAATAATGGACAGTCACCAAGTACAGGGTGATTATAATTGGAGTTAAACTTTCAAAATGCTCTAGAAATGACACCACTGGTCAGAATGATACCAAATTGCAATGGAATATTATTGGAGAAGGGGGAAAATATATGACAGAAGAAAAAAATTGTGTGAAAATTGATCAATAAATGCACTGTGTGTGTCAGAATACATAAATGAAAACACATCGTGTGGATGACCCATTGTAGTTGGTATAAACACGTGTAGTATGTAGCTTTTCCTCCTTTGCCATCTACGACGTTCGCCAGGATTGTCTCAATGCAGAATTGGGCTCTGCTTGTAAAGCTGTATTAATGGCTCTGAACACTATGGGACCTAACATCTGAGGCCATCAGTCTCCTAGAACTACTTAAACTTAACTAACCTAAGAACAACACACACACAGCCATGCCTGAGGCAGGATTTGAACCTGCGACCATAGCGGTCGCGCGGTTCCAGACTGAAGCACCTAGAACTGCTTGGCCACTCTGGCCGGCAAAGCTGTATTACAAGAATGGTGATGTGCACACATCTCTCTGCAGAAGTTCTGGACACTGAAGGGTTTGAAAAAAGGTGTTGATCTGATGATTGTCGTGGGCCTGGAGAAAATGATTTGGAAATTTCAAAAAAAAGATGGGTTCTTTTGGTGTGCAACCTTGTAGAGGGAGGAAACAAATTGATTCGATGTCAGTGGAAGCAGTGGCCGCAGCAATGCAGGAGGAGACGAGTGGTGGTGTGCAAACATGTAGTGCATGGAGAATTGCCCAAACATTGGACATACCTGTGAGCATGGCATATAAAATCCTATGAAACATCCTTCTCCTTCGCTATCCATTCAAAATTACCTATGTATGCGAGTTGTTTCCTGTTGGCCTGCCAGCAACAGAGACCGTTGCTTTAGAATTTCTTGCTCGCTTGGAAGTGGACAATAATTGGCCGTGGAAGATTTTTTGGACAGACAAAGCCCACTTCCATCTGACAGGATATGTCAGTACACTGAATTGTTGAATATGGGCAACGGAAAATCCACACCCAAATCAACCAGTACCACTTCATCCTGAAAAGTCACTGTGTGGTGCGGGTTTACTGCATCATTTGTCATCGGAGCCATATTTTTTCGAAGAGACTGGTGCTTCCGGTCATGTTACCTGTACTGTCACTGGTAAGTGTTATGAGTGTCTTTTGCACAACCACATCATTCCAGCTCTCCAACAGCGTGGATGAGATCATTTTTATGCAAGATGGCGCACCTCCGCACATTGAAAATCCAGTTAAGCAGCTGCTGAAGCACCATTTTGGAAATGCTAGAATTATCAGCCACCATTTCCCTACAGCCAGGCCATCCCGATCACCTACCTTACTTAATCCATGTGACTTCTGGCTGTGGGGCCATCTGAAAGATGTGTTCAATTTTCTGACTGCAAACTCAGCTGCTTTGAATGTAACCCTGGAAACCCTTTGATCAGTTGTGGAAAATGTTGTTTCTCGATTTCAGCTTGTTGCAGAAAATGGTGGGCAGCATATTGAACACGTTTTGCACCAGTTACATGGAAATTAATAATCTGATTTGATTTTGATTGATGCTTTTATGTGGCTTTTGGGCTCTGGACAATTTAAACCAACATGGTTGATGCTTTTTATGTGGTTTTTAGCCTCAGGAAAATAAAAAAACCGACGTGAGTGGTGCTTTTTATGCAGTTTGTGGTCTCAGGGCAATTGAAAACCAATTTTTCCCATCTGATGTGATATGACCTTGCCATTGTGGATGGACTTACACAACTAACAGTATCACACCTGTACACCCATGCACAATGAGTAATACAGTTTGCTTAATGTCAAATGTATATCTTAGGCATTGTTGTATGATTCATTTGTCATATGTAATTGACCACTGTTAAATTATGATGCTTACAGTGCCATCTATTGCTACATTTTGTATCTATTTATTTTTCTTTTGCCTTATTTTTTCCCCTTCTCAGATAATATTTCATTTCAATTTCATGTCATTCTCACCAGAGGTGCTATTTCTACAGTGGTTTGAAAGTGTAACTTTAATTATAATCACCCTCTATTTTGATACATAACATGTACATATATTGTATATAAACTACGACTAATGCAAGGGGTCCACTATGTAACTGTTACCATATTTTAGCTTAAGTCTAACTGAGACAGACGGATATCAGTTGATGTGTACTAATAACTGTAACCGGTCACAATTCTTTATCTTTACAAGATGGGTTTTGGATAATTATTCTTCCAGAGAAATTTGTTAACATCGAGTATAGATTTAAGTGTCAGGAAGTCATTTCTGAAAGTATTTGTATGCAGTGTAGCCATGTATGGAAGTGAAACATGGACGATAAATAGTTTGGACAAGAAGAGAATAGAAGCTTTCGAAATGTGGTGCTACAGAAGAATGCTGAAGATTAGATGGGTAGATCACATAACTAATGAGGAAGTATTGAATAGGATTGGGGAGAGGAGAAGTTTGTGGCACAACTTGACCAGAAGAAGGGATCGGTTGGTAGGACATGTTCTGAGGCATTAAGGGATTACCAATTTAGTATTGGAGGGTAAAAATCGTAGAGGGAGACCAAGAGATGAATACACTAAGCAGATTCAGAAGGATGTAGGTTGCACTAGGTACTGGGAGATGAAGAAGCTTGCACAGGATAGAGTAGCATGGAGAGCTGCATCAAACCAGTCTCAGGACTGAAGACCACAACAACAACAACAACATTCTTCCATCATGGTAAACCCTCTGAAGCACAACTGAAAGATTGATAAAAGTGACTGGTTGTGGTTGTTTGTGTGTTTCAAATTACATTACATAATTTTTGTTTGAAGGCATCATATGCTTCACATTGCCAGCTGCTTTTACATAAGTCTGTGTGAAGGTTGAGGCATTCACATGATTGGTGGTTCCATCCATATTTAGGGATATTGAAATTACATAATGTTCTTGTGTTGGGCACTAGGAAATGATGGCAGCCTGTGGTTACTTCCAGTAGTATTTTTGAAGTGAAGATCAAGGTTTTTTCCATGCTATTTGATATAAACAAATATTGGCTGCGACAAATACATCTACGTTTGTATCTACATATGTACTCCAAAGTCCCTGTATGTTGCATGGTGGAGAGTACCAAGCACTTGTAGTTATTTCCTTTACTGTTCCACTTGCAAATCGAGCAAGGGAGAAATGGCTTCCGATGAGCCAATGTACAAGCTCTAATTTCTCTCATCTTAGTATGTTTGTGGCTGTAGAATCGATCTGCAGTTGGCCTCAAATGTTGGTTCCCTAAATATTTGCAAAAGTGCCTTGCGAAAAGAGCTTAACCTTCCATCCAGCATTTCCCATTTGAGATCATGAAGCGTTTCCAAAATATTTGTGTTCTGGTTGAATCCAATAGTAACAAAACTAGCAGCCAGCCTGTGAATTGCTCCGATGTCTTTCATTACTCTGACGTGGTGGGGTGGGTTGCAGTAGCATTCTATACGCTGTCTCATTTATATATGAGCTACACGTCCCCAAAATTCTCCAATAAAACTAAGTCGAGCTTTCAGCTTCCTGACAACCAGTCTGATGTGATCATTCTGTTTCATGTCACTTTTCAACATTACAGGTAGATATTTAAATGATGTGAATGTTTCATGCAGCACACTACTACTGCTGCATTTGAACATTACATGATTGTTTATTCTACTTATCGTCATTAACTTATTTTTTCCCTACATTTAGAACAAGCTGCCATTTATCATACCAACTAGAAATTCTGCCTAAATTCTCTTGTACTACGTACTGACACTCAACGATAACATCTTCCCATACACCAAAGCATCATCAGCAAACAGCCGTAAATTGCTGTGCCTATTCTCCAGATCATTTATTTATATAGAGAATAAGAGTAGTCTGTCACACTTCCCAGGGGCACTCCTAACAGCACCCTTATCTGTGATGAACACCTACCATCAATGACAACATACTGGGTTCTATTACTTAAAACGTCTTTGAGTGACTCTCACCTCTGGGAACGTAATCAATATACTTGGCCTTTCGTCAACTGTGTACTCTCATATCGGCGCAAGGTATCAGCACAGGTATTTTGACGTTTAGGGTAAGACTAATAAGGCCACTTTTGTATAGTTATTAGAACCTCAACAAATAAAAACTTCAAAGTCCTGTTCAGATGCACAGCCATAGGCCATCTAGAAAATGGCATCTCAGGTAGAGAGACCTCCCAATCAGTGTAGAAAGTATAGAGTTTCATTCAGGCTTGGGAAAGAAAAGTATGCAAACCATCAACTCTCAGCTGCTATCTCATTTCACTCCCATTTTGATTCACACAGAAATATTTCACAAAAATATGTGCTATCAGCACCTATAAAACTCTCATCTATGTGGTCCTTTTAAAACAAAACAATGAAGATTGTCAGTTGTTGGTTGCCTTTCTTAAACTTCCTGCAATTAAGAGTTTTGCACCAGACAGTTTTGTTTTTATTTGTAAAGCATCTTGTGTGGTCATTCTGGATATGTTATCATGTGAATATGTAATATGTTCCTACATTTTGGCTTTTATAGATTAAAAATAGTTTTTCCTTATAAAATTGGTGTACAGTTTACTGACAGGATTTGTGCACCTTGTTTACACTTTCTGCAAACCACTGCTTTATCCCTCATTGTTAGTGGAGATTGAGGTCAAAAGAAACTTGGTTGCAGATTCACTTTGACATTTTTGTTTCCCCCCTCCCAACCTCTCTTCACTTCTTTAAAACATCAAAAGAGAAATAGTATAGCAATTTGCACGTTACGCTTGAGCAACCAATTTTCTTCCAATCTCGACCTTTGCCAACAACATAGAACATAGGAAAAAGCAGTGGTTTGTAGAATATGTAAACAGAAAGTGAAAACACTGTAAGTAAATTGAACTCTGATTTTATAAGGAAATACTGTTTTTAATATATAAATATCAACATGTAGACACAAATTATGTATCCATATTTGCAGAATGGCCATAGAAAATGCTTGATAAACAAAAGCTAAACACACAAAAAATACTCTTTAATTCCAGCAATCTTAAGATGGAAAAACCAGTGATAATTGATTATAGTAGCTGCTGTGGAAGATTGCCATGAAAAAAAGGGGGGGGGGGGGGGAGCAACGTATTACTTTCATATGTGCAAAGTGACCATTGCATTGTCACAACATGTGGTTAAAACTCACACCTCAAAAATAAATTAAGTTATAAATCAAGTTGTGTGTTCATAAATTATTGTCTTTATTTACCATGTCAGCAAATCCATACATCCTCAAATAAGAGTGCATCAGTGCTACTAATATACTGTACCTTAGATGTACACCTGATAGCACAAAAAAATAAAATAATAATAATAATAATAATAATAATATAAAAAAATAAAAATAAAAATGGCTGTGGGTGAAAGATGATTTACCCCCCACGTTACGCAGGCCCAGTCCCATTATGAGTTGTACAGATCTGCTCATAAAAGTGAAGAATATATGTAGCTGTGCAAGTAGTTAAAGATTTAACATCTTTTTGACACTTAGTATAAGGGGACACCCTCTAAAATCCTAAAAGAAAACTCTGCCACAACATTTGTAGTATTATAGATCTGGTAAAGGCACTACATTTTGAGATGTGAAGTTGAGAGTAGTAAGAGGAATCTAAATGTTAACAGCTGTAGTGTAATGTATTTGTAGCTCAGTGGAATAGTCAGTGATTTAGTAAGCTGCTGCCTGGCACAAGGTTTAATTCTTGTCTGGCTTATTCTGGAAATATTTTTGGTCCTCAAAAAGACACAGCAAATGACTGCTTTACCACATTATATCCCTTCCTAAGACATTCAACTTCAGTGACTGACTGCAATCTGGGAGGAAGGGAGCATTTGAAGTGGGTAATAAATCCCTCATTTTCTGCCCTGCCAGCTCTTCCCTAGCAGCTAGGATGACAGTCCAAAGATCATGACATGTTCTTAGTGTGGAGCCCATTATTTTCAGTTGGGATTTAATGTAGGAGGAGACAAGCGAGAAATCTCATTCTGTTCTGCAAGCCACTCTTGCACCAGCCATGACGTGTAGGCCTGTAGGAGACTGGTCTCCTGGAAACAGATTACTGCTTCAGGATACAGTTGTTGAACTAATGAGACCATAATATTACTCATAATATGGATACATGGGGCTGCACCCAGTCAACCATCTATCCTGTGAAGCATTCAAAGTCCATGGGAACACATCCAGCCCACTGCCACTGACACTGGGTAATGTGAGATGACACAGATGTATTTGGGATCAAAACGGACACCTTGCAGTTTGTAACTCATTCTGAACCATCATTTATTGATTTATCAGAAAAAATCACATTCCACCAGCCGCAATTGACATTGTCCTTAGCCTATACTAACCAGTAGCTGATGATCATCAAAAATCGTCTCTGTGATGGCCGCATATTTGCAAAGTAGTCTGACAACCAGAAGTCAGTGCTGAACCATGTCCACCAATCTGAGAAACATAATAGTATGTTTCAACTGCACCATGTTTAAAAAAGAATTTCGCTGTGATGTGTTGGCTGTTTCATTATAATGGCCTGGTGTTGTTACATGCCAAAGTGCAGTTCCTGCACACTTACTGGATTCTCTAGTATCTCAGTAACATTTTATCCATTGTCGTGCAGTGCAGTCAGGTACTCCAAACCGTGCCCCGCCCCTGGCACCGTCAAATTAAGTTCCTCCACAACAGCAATGACACTGTCATGAATAGCTCATTGATAATGAGACATGCCACACAAATAACATGACTTGACTGAAAGTAATGTGGTGAATGTTTTTGAACTTGCTAATATACTGTCATTGGCTATTACAGAGCGAATGATACCGTTGCAGACTTAACTTGTTGTAACAGACTGTCAGTCTGATACTATGTGATAACAATGAAGATGTGTGAATTTATTCTCACTTATTATGCCAAATAAAAGTAGTAAATTCAAGTATTAAACTACAGGAAGGTCATTCTCCACCAAAAGTGACTCTTTATTTTATAGCCAAAACTCTGTTGCATCTTCCTTGGAAAATTAGCAGCTCATCATATAAATGTGTTTCATGCAACACGATGGAGGGCTTCATGGACAACAAATGATTGAAGCAGAAGAATGTGTCTCTTAAGGCAGTGGAAAAAAAGAAATTCACATGGATTTGAATATGAGATACTTGACGTATAAAGTGTGCATGTTGTTTATTCAGCTGCAGTGACCATTTACAAACTTATATCTATAGATAATACCAGCATATTCTATTTGCAGAAAATATTTTGTGCCTTCTTGCAATAGATCTGGAATACAGACAAGATCAGTTTCCTGTAATTTTTGAAGTAATATTTCCTTGTCTTCATGTTACCAAGGTAAACAGAAAAATATAGCATATTGCTTTTCATTCATGTCAATGTTACACACACACAACACACAACTGCTATCACCAGGCAGAATGCAACAGAAACACATGGAATTGGAGCGACAGTCTGGAGTGGGGTGGGAAAGGAGATGAAGAACATAAGAGCAGAGAAGACTGTGAGATGAAGTCAGCCAATAGCCTGCTGACTAGGACTGCACCATGACAGGAGCGGCCTCTATACGAAGAGAATATGAGCACTGCTCCTGCCAGCCTCGGTCGCACAGGAGTAGACCGGCACTATCAGACCAGCACATTAGAAGATGCACACTAGTAGTGCCGACATACTAACTGTAATGCTGTGACTTGTGCCTTATATTAATTGCTTGTATGGACATTGTCTATAGCAAAGGACATAGATTATTTGCATGTTGTCTATCATTTGTGACAACTCATTGTAAACCAAAGCTAAATATTGTCAATCTACTTCATTATAATAAAAACCGTTAATATGATTTGCTTGAATTGTTGAAAAAGCTATCTGAGAAAGCAGCACCGTATAGGCCCCTTATAAGAAAAGGACCCCATAGAAGGAATCAGGGCTGCCTGGTGGAGTGTGTAGGGACTAGAGCTGGCAGGACAGGGGTCCCAGATGCAGTGTCAGGAGGCTGTGGTGGAGGCAGTGAAGGGAAAAAATGGAGCAGTGAAGAGGAAAATATGGGTGGGTGTACAGGTAGAGAGTAGCACACTAGGGGAGGTGAATTGTGAGGAGGTGACAGGACAGAGGGTGCAGAAACAGTTGGGTGGGGTGTGGGGGCAGTAGGTTACTGTAGGTTGAGGCCGGGATGAATTCAGGAGTGGAGAATATCTTGCAAGCATAACTCCCATCCACACAGCTCAGAGAAGCTGGTAGTGGAGGGGAGGATCCAGGTGGTCCAGTTTGTGAAGCAGCCATTGAAATCAAGCATTTTATGTACAGCTGCAAGTTTTATCACAGGATGGTCCACTTTGTTCTTGGCCATAGTCTGCTGGTGCCTATTCATCCTGGTGGACAGCAGGTTGGTAGTCATATCAACATAAAAAAAACTGTACAATAATTGCAGAGCAGAGCTGGTACATGGCATGGCTGCTTTTAAAGGTGGACCAGCCTCTAACAGGGTGGGATAAGCTTATGACAGGACTGGAATAGGAAGTGCTGGGTGTGTGGATTGGACAGGTATTACACCTAGCTCTTCCACAGGGTCGTGATCCCTTTGGCAAGGGGATGTTGTGGAGTTTGGGTGGGCAATGGAAGACCACCTTAGGAGGTATGGGAAGGATCTTGGGAAGAAGAAGTGAAGTAAATGAGGGGAAGGTGTTGGGGTTTTGAAGGAATGAGGATTGACTCTCCTGACCCTGAGATCAGATCATGAAGATATTATGAATGAATCTGAACCAGACCACTAGTTTGGCATTTTGGGAGGCCAGGAAGGTTTCATCTAGATGGCGCATAAACAGGTTGCATAGGAGGGTGCCTTGTGGGTGTCCTTGTCTGTTCCCCAGATTACTTTGTATACCTTCCCTTCAAAGGAGAAGTAGTTGTGCGTTAGGATATAGTTAACAATGTGTATGAGGAACGAGGTAGTGGGTTTAGAGTCTGAAGGACATTGGGTGAGGTAATGTTCACTACGGGCAAGACCATGGACATAAGGGTTGCTGGTGTACAGAGAAGTGGCACTAATAGTGACAAGTATGGATCCAGGAAGTAAAGGGTTGGAAATGATAAGAGAGCCAATGAAGGAAGAGTTGGTATATTTGATGTGAGAGGCTAGATTTCAAGCAGTAGATTGAAGGTATTGGTCTGACAGCTGAAATCCCTTCATTGGGAACACAATAACCAATTACCATGGAGCATGCAAGCTTGTTGGCTTTTGGGCTCGGGGAGCATGTAGAAGATGGATGTGCATAGTGTCGTAGGATGAAAAGGGAAATGGATTCAGGGAAGGACCTAAGGCTTTAAGCAGGGATTTAAGGCTATGTTGGACATGTGAGACAGGGTCACTCTGGCAGATTTCATAGGTGAGGAGTCAGACAACTGACAAAGGCCTTCCACCCGGTAATCCCTGCAATTCATAACGACAGTGGGGGAAGCTGTGGCTAAACTACATCACCAGATAAGAACAGCACTTTGTTGCCCACGGAATGACAGGTGACACAAAGCAGAAAGCTTTTCTGCTTGCACATACTGGCACAGACATTTAAAGAATTATATGGAAACCTATTTTTGCGTGTGTGTTTTTTGTTGTGTGTTTTTTGTATCTGTTTTTTAGTGTGTGTTTTTTATCGTGTCTACCTTCCAGTGCTTTCCCATTTGGTAAGTCACAGTATCTTTTTTGCTAATATATTTTTTCCTTGTGGAATGTTTCTTTCTATATACATATACAGATTGTTACAAAAAGGTATGGCCAAACTTTCAGGAAACATTCCTCGCACAAAAAGAAAGAAAATATGTTATGTGGACATGTGTCTGGAAACACTTACTTTCCATGTTAGAGCTCATTTTATTACTTCTCTTCATATCTCATTAATCATGGAATGGAAACACACAGCAACAGAACGTACCAGTGTGACTTCAAACACTTTGTTACAGGAAATGTTCAAAATGTCCTCTGTTTGCGAGGATACATGCATCCACCCTCCATCGCATGGAATCCCTGATGTGCTGATGCAGCCCTGGAGAATGGTGTATTGTATCACAGCCGTCCACAATACGAGCACGAAGAGTCTCTACATTTGGTACCGGGATTGTGTAGACAAGAGCTTTCAAATGCCCCCATAAATGAAGGTCAAGAGGGTTGAAGTCAGGAGAGCGTGGAGGACATGGAATTGGTCTGCCTTTACCAATCCATCGGTCACCGAATCTGTTGTTGAGAAGGATACAAACACTTCGACTGAAATGTGCAGGAGCTCCATCGTGCATGAACCACATGTTGTGTCGTACTTGTCAAGGCACATGTTCTAGCAGCACAGGTAGAGTATCCCGTATGAAATCATGCTAATGTGCTCCATTGAGCATAGGTGGAAGAACATGGGGCCCAATCAAGACATCAACAATGCCTGCCCAAACATTCACAGAAAATCTGTGTTGATAACGTGATTGCACAATCACGTGTGGATTCTCGTCAGCCCACACATGTTGATTGTGAAAATTTACAATTTGATCACGTTGGAATGAAACCTCATCCGTAAAGAGAACATTTGCACTGAAATGAGGATTGACACATTGTTGGATGAACCATTCGCAGAAGTGTACCCGTGGAGGCCAATTAGCTGCCGATAGTGCCTGCACACGCTGTACATGGTACGGAAACAACTGTTTCTACCGTAGCACTCTCCATACAGTGACGTGGTCAATGTTACCTTGTACAGGAGCAACTTCTCTGATGCTGACATTAGGGTTATCGTCAACTGCACCAAGAATTTCCTCGTCCATTGCATGTGTCCTCATCATTCTAGGTTTTCCCCAGTCGCAAGTCATAGGCTGGAATGTTCCGTGCTTCCTAAGACGTCGATCAGTTGCTTTGAACGTCTTCCTGTTGGGACACCTTCGTTCTGGAAATCATTCGCCATACAAACGTACCGCGCCACGGCTATTACCCCGTGCTAATCCATACATCAAATGGGCATCTGCCAACACCGCATATGTAAACATTGCACTAACTGCAAAACCACGTTCGTGATGAACACTAACCTGTTGATGTTAAGTACTGATGTGCTTGATGCTAGTGCTGTAGAGCAATGAGTCACATGTCAACACAAGCACCAAAGTCAACATTACCTTTCTTCAATTGGGGCAACTGGCGGTGAATCGAGGAAGTACGGTACATACTGCCAAAACTAAAATGAGCTCTAACATGGAAATTAAGCATTTCCGGACACACATCCACATAACATCTTTTCTTTATTTGTGTGTGAGGAATGTTTTCTGAAAGTTTTGCTGTACCTTTTTAAAACAAAGATTCCACGACTTACCAAGTGGGAAAGCACCGATAGATAGGCACAATGAATAAAACACACAAACACACACACAGAATTTCGAGCTTTTGCAACCGGCAGCTGCTTCGTCAGGAAAGAGGGAAGGAAAAGGAAAGATGAAAGGATGTGGGTTTGAAGGGAGAGGGTAAGGAGTCATTCCAATCCCGGGAGCGGAAAGACTTCCCTTAGGGGAAAAAAAGGACAGGTGTACACTCGCACACAAACACACACACACACATATCCATCCGCACATACACAGACACAAGCAGACATATTTAAAGGCAAAGAGTAAGGGCAGAGATGTCAGTCGAGGCGGAAGTACAGAGGCAAAGAAGTTGTTGAAAGACAGGTGAGGTATGAGCGGCGGCAACTTGAAATTAGCGGAGGTTGAGCCCTGGCGGATATCAAGAAGAGAGGATATACTGAAGGGCGAGTTCCCATCTCCGGAGTTCGGATAGGTTGGTGTTGGTGGGAAGTATCCAGATAACTCGGACGGTGTAACACTGTGCCAAGATGTGCTGGCCGTGCATCAAGGCATGTTTAGCCACAGGGTGATCCTCATTACCAACAAACACTGTCTGCCTGTGTCCATTCATGCGAATGGACAGTTTGTTGCTGGTCATTCCAACATAGAAAGCGTCACAGTGCAGGCAGGTCAGTTGGTAAATCACATGGGTGCTTTCACACGTGGCTCTCCCTTTGATCGTGTACACCTTCCGGGTTACAGGACTGGAGTAGGTGGTGGTGGGAGGGTGCATAGGACAGGTTTTACACTGGGGGCGGTTGCAAGGGTAGGAGCCAGAGGGTAGGGAAGGTGGTTTGGGGATTTCATAGGGATGAACCAAGAGGTTACGAAGGTTAGGTGGACGGCGGAAAGACGCTCTTGGTGGAGTGGGGAGGATTTCATGAAGGATGGATCTCATTTCGGGGCAGGATTTTAGGAAGTCGTATCCCTGCTGGAGAGCCACATTCAAGGTCTGATCCAGTCCCGGGAAGTATTCTGTCACAAGTGGGGCACTTTTCGGGTTCTTCTGTCCCCTCAAACCCAAACCCAGAACCTCTCACAGAAGAACCCCAAATGTGCCCCACTTGTGACAGAATACTTCCCGGGACTGGATCAGACCTTGAATGTGGCTCTCCAGCAGGGACACGACTTCCTAAAATCCTGCCCTGAAATGAGATCCATCCTTCATGAAATCCTCCCCACTCCACCAAGAGTGTCTTTCTACCGTCCACCTAACCTTCGTAACCTCTTGGTTCATCCCTATGAAATCCCCAAACCACCTTCCCTACCCTCTGGCTCCTACCCTTGCAACCGCCCCCAGTGTAAAACCTGTCCTATGCACCCTCCCACCACCACCTACTCCAGTCCTGTAACCCGGAAGGTGTACACGATCAAAGGGAGAGCCACGTGTGAAAGCACCCATGTGATTTACCAACTGACCTGCCTGCACTGTGACGCTTTCTATGTGGGAATGACCAGCAACAAACTGTCCATTCGCATGAATGGACACAGGCAGACAGTGTTTGTTGGTAATGAGGATCACCCTGTGGCTAAACATGCCTTGATGCACGGCCAGCACATCTTGGCACAGTGTTACACCGTCCGAGTTATCTGGATACTTCCCACCAACACCAACCTATCCGAACTCCGGAGATGGGAACTCGCCCTTCAGTATATCCTCTCTTCTTGATATCCGCCAGGCCTCAACCTCCGCTAATTTCAAGTTGCCGCCGCTCATACCTCACCTGTCTTTCAACAACTTCTTTGCCTCTGTACTTCCGCCTCGACTGACATCTCTGCCCTTACTCTTTGCCTTTAAATATGTCTGCTTGTGTCTGTGTATGTGCGGATGGATATGTGTGTGTGTGTGTGTGTGTGTGTGTGTGTGTGTGTGTGTGTGCGCGAGTGTACACCTGTCCTTTTTTTCCCCTAAGGGAAGTCTTTCCGCTCCCGGGATTGGAATGACTCCTTACCCTCTCCCTTAAAACCCACATCCTTTCGTCTTTCCCTATCCTTCCTGAAGAAGCAACCATCGGTTGCGAAAGCTAGTAATTCTGTGTGTGTGTTTGTGTGTTTTGTTCATGTGCCTGTCCGCCGGCGCTTTCCCGCTTGGTAAGTCTTGGAATCTTTGTTTTTAATATATTTTTCCCATGTGGAAGTTTCTTTCTATTTTATATATATATATATCCAGCTAGGCATATGAATGATGTACGAAAATATATCTTGCTACTTACTGTAAAGATGTTATGTTGGATACAGCACAACAATCTTTTATTGTGGCTGTCTGTGGCTTAATGTATTTTTTCCTACATTGTTGTTGTCTTTTAATGTAAGAAGAAATAACAAACTTGTCACAAAACATGTTAATTTAATGTACACTGAGATACTTATGACAATTTGTAGTTCACAGTAACCACACAGCATCAAAGAGAAAATTAGTGTATAACATATTCTGTAGGTTGAAGGAAGACGGGGGATAAAGGAAAGGAAAGTGAAGGAACTATCGATATCAGCTGCATCCTGACTTTGTGTGGTATCAGTGGCAAGAAGGGAAAATGTTGGCCATACTGGAATTCAAAACCTGGATCTCCTGCTTACCAGGCAATTGTGATAATTACTGTGCCACTCAGACACAGTGTTTACTGCTACTGCATGGACTATCTCAGCATGCCTCTTGCCCCCCGCGGGTCTGGGCGCTAGAATTGGCCCAAGGTATTCCTGCCTGTCATATGAGGCAACTAAAAGGAGTTTCACATGTTTCAGCCTTTATGTGATGGTCCCCTGTAGGGTTTGACCTCCATTCTTCAAAATTTTCCCAAAGAGCGAGTGAATTGAGGAAGGGCGCCTTACATGGTCCATCATGCATTGAGATCTTTAGCCCACTTTCTCATCGTCGCATTGCAGTCCTGCCCATTCTCCATCTCTTGGGTGCATTTTCCACCATGCACTATGCAGTGTCGATTTCTGAGTCGACAATGACCATGGACTTCTTCGCACCTGATATCCAGCACGGTAGCCAGTCTGTTGTGATGGGGCCCGCCATGTACCCTGTTGGTTGTAGCCTCCTGACCACATAGGGATCATTCTGCTGATGCCTGCGCCATTTACTCCCCACGTATATGAAGGAGTAGATGCCCATCCCCCTGGAGCATCGGGATTCCCGGCAATGGCCATCCTGCCAGGTGGCGCCCGTGGGGAGAGCCCGTGGTTGGAGTGGGTGATATCAGAGCAGATGACATGCAATGAAGTGTAGTCCATAATCTCTTGCTGCTGGTGAAACACTAGCAGTCTCTAAGCGATCACGAGCCCAATTCAATGCACAGAAGTACGACCCAAAATTGTTCCCCTCCCTCGCCACACCATGGGAGGAACATCAGGCTAAAGATGGCAGTGGATCTTATTTGCACTGGTACCTTGTATGTTCGAGAGCTGATGGGGAATCTTTCATGATGGTGAAGCCTCAGTTTTTTCTTGAGCATTTAGAGGACAATTTCGGGAAAGTGGATGGCTTGTCCAAAATGAGATCTGTGTCAGTCTTGATCCAAACAGCATCCTCTGCCCAGTCATGGGAGTTACTCGCTTGTGACAAGCTGGGGGATATTTCTGTAACCATCAAGAGCTTAAATATGGTCCAGGGTATCATATTTCACAGAGACCTTCTTTTGCAGTCCTACGATGAGCTGTACGCCAATTTAGAGTGGCGAGGTGTACATTTTGTCCAGTGGGTCCACCGGAGTCCGAAGGTTGATCAGGTTGCCACCGGTACCTTCATCTTGGCCTTTGAGGGTGATACATTTACCGAGAAGGTCAAGGTGATGGTCTACTGGTGTGATGTAAAGCTCTATATCCCTCCTCCGATGCGGTGCTTTAACTACTGGAAGTTCGGCCATATGTCTTCCCGCTGTACTTCCAGTGTCACATGCTGAGATTGCAGACACCCATCACATCCCAATACTCCATGTGCCCTGCCTCCCATCTGTGTCAACTGCGGAGAGCACCATTCGCCTTGCTCACCTGACTGCAGGATTCTCCAGAAAGAAAGGAAAATCATGGTGTACAAGACCCTGGACAGAGTGACCTACATTGAGGCTAAAGGAAATTTGATTGCCTGCATCTTGTGCGTATGACATCATCTTACGCTGCTGCAACAACATTTCTGTCACCACCAGCTCTGCCAACTCAGGTCACCTCTCAGAGCCGGAAGACTACATCTGCCCCCTTGATGGTGGGGGGCATTTTCCTCCCTGTTGCACCTGCACCACCTACTTCAGGAGCAACACCCCCCCTCCCCCCCATCCCTTGGGGATGTGTGACCCCACTTCTAAGTGGAAGAAGCGCAAGTCTTCTTCGACTTCTCTCACTAGGAAGGGGTCTGTTGGGTCACTCGCTTCCCAGGTTTCTTCTAGTGGGAAAGACGACACCCACCAGTGGCCAAAAGCAGCTGGTCGTTGGCCTTCACACTTGTCCTCAGTCCCAGGGACTGAGCCAGTGAAGTCCTCCCAGCCATGGAAACCCAAGGATCAGCGAGAGAAATCCAAAAAGAAAACCCCTAAGGCCAAGGCAATTGCAGTGACACCCACGCCACTGCTACCTACAAGCTCTGCAGCTGAGGATGGGGTGTAGATTTTGGCGTCTGCTGAGGACCTGGATCTCGCCAGACTGCTGAGGCAATAAATCGGTGGCAGCAGGTGACTTTGAGGCGTAAACTGCCTCATTGAATGTTCCCTGCTTTCCCACTCTCACGATGTCATCCTCCAGTGGAATTGTGGCTGAGCTACTGCAACTGTTAAGCTTTACACCTGCTATCTACATTGCCCTCCAGGAAACCTGGTTCCCAACAATGTGGACCCCTGCCCTCCACAGCTATAAGGGATATTACAGGAACCGTAGCGACTGTAATTGAGTGTCAAATGGACTTTGCGTTTATGTCCTAAACTCTGTGTGTAGTGAACATGTGCCACTTCAAACCCCTCTTGAAGCTGTGGCTGTCAGAATAAGGACGATGCAGGAAATAACTGTCTGCAATGTATATCTTCCTCCAGATGGTTCAGTACCCCTGAATGTATTAGCTGCACTGATTGATCAATTCCCTAAACATTTCCTACTTCTGGGAAATTTTAATGCCCATAACCCCTTGTGGGGTGGAACCATGCTTACTGTCAAGTTCATCCTCTGCCTCTTAAATACTGGGGCTGCCACACATTTCAGTGGCCATTGATTTATCAGTTTGCAGCCCAGGACTTCTCCCACCTATCCACTGGAGAGCATATGACGACCTGTGTGGTAGTGACCACTTCCCCATCTTCCTGTCACTGCCCCAGCATCAGGCACATGGACGTCTGCTCAGATAGGATTTTAACAAGGCAGACTGGGGAACTTTTACCTCTGCTGTCGCCACTGAATCTCCCCCACATGATAACATCGATGTGATGGTTGAGCAGGTGACTAGCACAATTATTTCTGAAGCAGAAAACACGATCCCCGTCGCTCTTTAGGGTGCCTGAGGCATGAGGCAATCCCTTGATGGTAGCCGGCAGTTGCTGGAGCAATTAAGGAGCGTCGGCTAGCTCTACAACGCCATAAGCGGCACCCTTTCCTGGAGCACCTCATAGCCTTTAAACGACTCTGTGCCCGTGTTCGCTACCTTATCAAACAACGGAAGAAGGAGTGTTGGGAGAGATATGTCTCCACCATTGGGTACCACACGTCACCTTCCCAAGTCTGGGCAAAGATCAAACATCCTTTCGGGTACCAGGCCCCATAAATGGCGAGTTATGTACCGACGCAAACGTGATTGCCGAGCACTTTGCTCGAGCCTCTACATCAGAGAATTACCCCCCAGCCTGCGCATACCCAAACAGTGGCTGGAAGGAAACATCCTCTCATTCACTGAACACTGCAGTGAATTCTATAATGCCCCATTTACAGAGTGGGAGCTCCTCAGCACCCTTGCACATTGCCTCAGCACAACTCCAAGGTCTGATCGCATCCACAGCCAGATGATTAAACATCTCTTATCTGACAACAAGCGACATCTTCTCGTCGGTTTCAATCAGATCTGGTGTGATGGTGTCTTTCCATTGCAATGGCAGGATAGCACCATTATTCTGGTGCTCAAATTCGGTAAAAACTCGCTTGATGTGCATAGCTATCAGCCCATCAGCCTCACCAACATTCTTTGTAAGCTGCTGGAATGTATGGTATGTCGGCAGTTGGGTTGTGTCCTGGAGTCACGTGGCTTGCTAGCTCCATGTCAGGGCGGCTTCCGCCAGGATTGCTGTACCACTGATAATCTTGTGTCCATTGAGTCTGCCATCTGAACAGCCTTTTCCAGATATTGCGGTTCGCGCGCAGTCCCATCTCTCCGAACTGGAGTTCTTCCCTTTACCACCTCTACTTGCGATCTGTTCACATACACCTCCATGATGTACACCTCAGTTGCAGCTTTGTCTGGACCTTTCACATGGTCCTAAGGATTTTGTTAACCCTGCGGCTCCCCGCTGACACTTCCTCTCAATTCTTGACGTGTTCCGGGGCTCTGAAGTGAAGACACTGACGGCTCAATGGCTGACGGGTCACGTAGGCTTCACATACATTCATGGAGGACATTGAGCAACACTCCTTACTAGTTGGCTGCAGTGTTTTCACTGCAGAGCTGGCCGCCATATCTTGTGCTCTTGAGTACATCCGCTCGTGCCATGGCGAGTCATTTCTTCTGTATACTGACTCATTGAGCAGCCTACAAGCTATTGACCCGTGCGACCCTCGCCCCCCCGTAGCGTCCATTCAGGAGTCCATCTATGCCCTGGAACAGTCTCACCGTTCTGTGGTGTTTGTGTGGATTGCAGGACATGTCAGAATCCCCGGCAACGAACTTGCCGACAGGCTGGTCAAACAGGCAACGCGCGAACCACTTCTGGAGATAGGCACCTCCAAAGCTGACTTGTGCTCTGTCTTACACCTCAGGGTTTTACAGCTTCGGGAGATGGAACAGCATAACTGCATGCACAACAAACTGTGTGTCATTTAAGGAGACTATGAATGTGTGGAAGTCTTCCATGCAGGTCTCTCGCAGGGAATCAGTTGTCCTCTGCTGGCTCCGCATTGGCCATATGTGGATAATGCACGGTTACCTACTCCGTCACATGGACCCACCTCAGTGTTACTGTGGCTCCCAAATGACAGTCGTCCACCTCTTCCTGGACTGCCCACTTTTAGCCACTCTGCGGCAGACTTTTAACCAGCACCCTGCCTTGGTGTTGGGCAACAGTGCCTCCACAGCAGCTTTAGTTTTACATTTTATCCGTGAGAGTGGGTTTTATACTTCTATGTAGGTTTTAGCGCATGTCTTTTGTCCCTCTGTGTCCTCCACCCCAGCGCTTTTAGGATGGTGGTTTTAATGTATTGCAGAGTGGCTGGCTTTTCCTTTACATTCTCGAGATTGGCCAGCCACTGTAATCTGCTTTCATGTTTTACTCTCTTCTGTTTCTAGCATCTCTCTGTTGTTTTCTTGTTCCTTTTAGTGTTTGTTGCCTTCCCTTCGTTCTTGTGGATTTTCCTTTCTTTCCGTTTTATATGTTTTGTCCATTTTATTCTCGTACTTGTGGCATTGTTTTATTAGGAACAAGGGACTGATGACCTCGTGGTTTGTTACTTTCTCCCACCTTTAAACCAACCAACCAACCAACCATGCCTCTTGGCTGACCCACATTCCCACCTAGCGCAACTTGACTGCAGTCCCTGTCCATGTCCACAATGCTCACCACTTTGAGATTCCAGCAGGAGGGTGGATTAATTGCACATCCGCAGTGAATGTGGTGGATTCATTGCCCATTGAGGCGAATGAATTACTGTATCAGAAATTTTAGGCCCAGGTGGTAACCCCAAAGAATTGTGTGTTCATGTGAAAAAGGTGATGTATGTCGGTTTTGTTGCTTGAAGTTACCTTAGTGGATCTTTTCTGGGCTGTTACAAATTATTACTGCTTATTGGTGTTTTTATGCCAGTAAGCTGGTGATTCTGCTATATAAGGTGGTTTGCAAATGTGTTGTATGTTTTGCTACTTCTCAGTGGTTTAGGCATCAATATTCCACACGTTATGCAACTAATAAGTGATTCAGTATTTAAAATGTAGAATCTTGTGTTAAGGAGGCAAGGGAGAGGAGGTTGTTATGGGTGTCTGGTATCCTCTTTTTACAACATAAATGCATACGAAGATTAACATGTCGTAGCTCGAGACGTGACTAGAGCCCACACGGCAAATGAATGAAGCTAGGCTGCAGCGTGACTTAGTTGATCAGTGACTGAGTGAGTCGGACATTACGGTCAGCAGTGGTAGTCTAAATACTTGCAGCCAAGAGGGCATTGATGGTGTGTTGTTTGCGAGTCTGTGTCTGGCTTCTCTCGTGATAGGTGTGTCTGGTCAATTCCCTGCTATTGATCTTCATGCTACATCTTTGCTGGCGACAGCTTATGCCAGCACATAAGTACAACACTCAAGTGACAAACCTTTTTAACAGCTACTCCTATGTGTGAACAGATTCTGTAAATAATGTAGACAATGCCACGCAAGCAACTAACTTTTTTTGGCATTTATTACAGACACTTCTTCGCACAGAACAAAATATGAATTCACAAAGATTCACAAAGACGTAATAAAAATACAGGTTTTAGTGACATGGACTGTAAGTACCTTTTGATGTGCATGCAGCAGCCAACTGACTGAATGACTGGCAGGTGCAGCCACTGCCTGTAAGCGCATAAAGACAATCACTGTTTTTCATTACACTGTTTGGACATGCTCAAAATTGAAATTACAGTTGATATTTATAGAACGTTGGCAAATTCTGCAAAACTTTTATTACTACAAAATACAGTAATTAGTTTTTTTGGCCACAATTCAAATGGAAGTATATTTTGACGTTAAAAAGTGATAAAATATATTTTGTATTTTGCAAACAATGATGTGAAAATAATTTTAATTTATATACTAATTACATATTTTATTTATTTACTGATATTCAAATAGCCCCCCCCCCCTCCCCCCCCCTCCCCCCCCCCCCTAAACCATGGACCTTGCCGTTGGTGGGGAGGCTTGCGTGCCTCAACAATACAGATAGCATTACCGTAGGTGCAACCACAACGGAGGGGTCTCTATTGAGAGGCCAGACAAACATGTGGTTCCTGAAGGGGGGGCAGCAGCCTTTTCAGTAGTTGCAGGGGCAACAGTCTGAATGATTGACTGATCTGGCCTTGTAACACTAACCAAAGCGGTCTTCCTGTGCTGCTAATGCGAATGGCTGTAAGCAAGGGGAAACTACAGCTGTAATTTTTCCTGAGGGCATGCAGCTTTACTGTATAGTTAAATATTTATGGCGCCCTCTTGGGTAAAATATTCCGGAGGTAAAATAGTCCCCCATTCGGCTCTCTGGGCGGGGACTATTCAGGCGGACGTCGTTATCAGGAGGAAGAAAACTGGCATTCTACGTGTCAGTGCATGGAATGTCAGATCCCTTAATCGGGCAGGTAGGTTAGAAAATTTAAAAAGGAAAGTGGATAGGTTAAAGTTAGATATAGTGGGAATTAGTGAAGTTCGGTGGCAGGAGGAACAAGACTTCGGGTCAGGTGAATACAGGGTTATAAATACAAAATCAAATAGGGGCAATGCAGGAGTAGGCTTAATAATGAATAAAAAAAATAGGAATGCAGGTAAGCTACTGCAAACAGCGTAGTGAATGCATTATTGTGGCCAAGATAGATACGAAGCCCACACCTACCACAGTAGTACAATTTTATATGCCGACTAGCTCCACAGATGACGAAGAGGTTGATGAAATGTATGATGAGATAAAAGAAATTATTCAGGTAGTGAAGGAAGACAAAAATTTAATAATCATGAGTGAATGGAATTCGATCGTAGGAAAAGGAAGAGAAGGAAACATAGTAGGTGAATATGGAATGGGTGTAAGGAAAGAAAGAGGAAGTCACCTGGTAGAATTTTTCACAGAGCATAACTTAATCATAGCTAACACTTGGTTCAAGAATCATAAAAGAAGGCTGTATACATGGAGGAATCTTGGAGATACTGACAGGTTTCAGTTAGATTATATAATGGTAAGACAGAGATTTAGGAACCAGGTTTTAAATTGTAAGACTTTTCCAGGGACAGATGTGAACTCTGACCACAATCTATTGGTTATGAACTGTAGATTAAAACTGAAGAAACTACAAAAAGGTGGGAATTTAAGGAGATGGGACCTGGATAAACGGAGTAAACCAGAGATTGTGGAGAGCATAAGGGAACGGTTGACGGGAATGGGGGAAAGAAATACAATAAAAGAAGAATGGGTAGCTTTGAGAGATGAAGGAAATAGTGAAGGCAGCAGAGGATCAAGTAGGTAAAAAGACGAGGGCTAATAGAAATCCTTGGGTAACAGAAGAGATACTGAATTTAATTGATGAAAGGAGAAAACACAAAAATGCAGTAAATGAACCAGGCAAAAGGAATACAGACGTCTCAAAACTGAGATTGACAGGAAGTGCAAAATGGCTAAGCAGGGATGGCTAGAGAACAAATGTAAGGATGTAGAGGCATATATCAGTAGGGGTAAGATAGATACTGCTTACAGGAAAATTAGAGAGATCTTTGTAGAAAAGAGAACCACCTGCATGCATATCAAGAGCTCAGATGGAAACCCTGTTTTAAGCAAAGAAGGGAAAGCAGAAAGGTGGAAGAAGTATATAGAGGGTCTATACAAGGGCGATGTTCTTGAGGACAATATTATGGTAATGGAAGAGGATGTAGATGAAGCTGAAATGGGAGATACGATACTGCGTGAAGAGTTTGACAGAGCACTGAAAGACCTAAGTCGAAACAAGGCCCCGGGAATAGACAACATTCCATTAGAACTACTGATGGCCTTGGGAGAGCCAGCCCTGACAAAACTCTACCATCTGGTGAGCAAGATGTATGATACAAGTGAAATACCCTCAGACTTCAAGAAGAATATAATAATTCCAGCTCCAAAGAAAGCAGGTGTTGACAGATGCGAAAATTACTGAACTATTAGTTTAATGAGCAACGGCTGCAAAATATTAACGCAAATTCTTTACAGTCGAATGGAAAAACTGGTAGAAGTCAACCTCAGGGAAGATCAGTTTGGATTCCGTAGAAATGTTGGAACACGAGAGGCAATACTGACCTTACGACTTATCTTATAAGAAAGATTAAGGAAAGGCAAACCTACATTACTTCCATTTGTAGACTTATAGAAAGCTTTTAACAATATTGACTGGAATATTCTCTTTCAAATTCTGTAGGTGGCGGGGGTAAAATACAGGGAGCGAAAGGCTATTTACAATTTGTACAGAAAGCAGATGGCAGTTATAAGAGTCGAGGGACATGAAAGGGAAGCAGTGGTTGGGAAGGGAGTGAGACAGGGTTGTAGTCTCTCCCCGATGTTATTCAATCTGTATATTGTGCAAGCAGTAAAGGAAACAAAAGAAAAATTTGGAGTAGGAATTAAAATCCATGGAGAAGAAATTAAAACCTTGGCGTTTACCGATGACATAGTAATTCTGTCAGAGACAGCAAAGGACCTGGAAGAGCAGCTGAACGTAATGGACAGTGTCTTGAAAGGAGGATATAAGATGAACATCAACAAAAGCAAAACAAGGATAATGGAATGTAGTTGAATTAAATCGGGTGATGCTGAGGGTATTAGATTAGGAAATGAGACGCTTAAAGTAGTAAACAAGTTTTGCTATTTAGGGAGCAAAATAACTAATGATGGTCGAAGTAGAGAGGATATAAAATGTAGACTGGCAATGGTAACGAAAACGTTTCTGAAGAAGAGGAATTTGTTAACATCAAGTATAGATTTAAGTATCAGGAAGTCTTTTCTGAAAGTATTTGTATGGAGTGTAGCCATGTATGCGAGTGAAATGTGGATGATAAATAGTTTAGACAAAAAGAGAATAGAAGCTTTCTAAATGTGGTGCTACAGAAGAATGCTGAAGGTTAGATGGGTAGATCACATAACTAATGAGGAGGTACTGAATAGAATTGGGGAGAAAAGAAATTTGTGGTACAACTAGACTAGAAGAAGGGATCGATTGGTAGAACATATTCTGAGGCATCAAGGGATCACCAGTTTAGTATTGGAGGGCAGCACGGAGGGTAAAAATCGTAGAGGGAGACCAAGAGATGACTACACTAAGCAGATTTGGAAGGATGTAGGTTGCAGTAGGTACTGGGAGAAGAAGAAGCTTGCACGGGATAGAGTTGCATGGAGAGCTGCATCAATCCAGTCTCAGGACTGAAGACCACAACAACAAGAATTCAAAGAGCTTGCTGCTCTAGATATGATTAAACTGAGTAGTCACTTTTTGATAGCATAATTTTAAATAAAAGATTTTTGTGAATATGGGTGTTTGTTTACACAATTTTGAACTTGACAGTGCCAATTAAATACACTCTTGACTTTTACAATTCTTGATGATTTTATGCTGCACAACCCAGCATAGAGAAAGAGCTCATGCAGTAACATTTTAAAATTGTGCAAAATCTGGTATTGATCTAGCTACTAGAATGTTGCATTGCACCATTCATTGTATCCAACTTGGCCCGTCATATTACTGGGCATTCAGTGTGTTGTATTCTAAAATTTATGTTCGTCTTTCACACATATGATGAATGACAGTCATTGGAGGTTAATTGATACAGCCTATGTCTGTCTCGCTGAGTTGGTTCGTCATAGTGCAGTGTCTGTAATTTTGGTTTTGTATATCACCTCAAACCACCTCGAATATGTAATAGACTGTTTCTCTCTTCCTCTTATATAACTGTAAGCCTTGTCTGGTTATTTCGATAACTGAGGAAAATGTGTACAGTACTCATCATGTTACAACAGATTCTGAACTCCTTGTTCCTGGCACACTGATGAAGATTGGGCACACTGTGACCAGCTGTTGGTTGATGTTATTGGGTGACCTTTGGCAATGGTGTATGGTGACTGTTGCGACAACTGTGACTGTAGCCTTAGCGACAGGTTGGCAGCCCAACCAGCCAAGGTTGTCTCACCCTGAGAATCTTAATCTGTTGACTGCTGTAGTCCTCAATACGAATAAATTTTATTTTAGTTTACAAGGACAAGCTGGATTGTACTTACACTCAAGAGAGAAGTTGTCTACAACTTACATGATTATTGTAGGTTACTGCCAAGATGGTTTATACAACAAAATCACAGCCAATTTCCTTCACCATCTAGGTCAACTTAGTCCATGCAATCCATCCAGTGGGCTTAATGTGAATAGGATGTTAGAACTGTAATGTTCCTTCTTCTTTTATACTGATAAAGTTCTTGTTGTAGGTTACATTCTAACAACAAAGCCATGTGCTTGAGGACTGTCATTAGAATACCTTCCTCTTCTAGTCTCGACTCTATGATTCTATCAAACTTATTTGGAAATTAAATCTATGTGCTGGACCAGGACATGAACCTGATACTTTTGCCATTTGCAGATAAGTGCTCTACTGACTGATCTGTCTGACTACAACTTTTGACGCTCCCTTATAGCCTTACAACCACCAGTACAGCTCTTCTGGAAGAAGTGATACTTTGGAAACATGGTGTAGCCATAGCCTAGGGTAGGTCACAAGTCATACTTGGACAGTCCTGTTGGTAGAACACTTGCCTGTAAAAGGCAAAGGTTGCCCGTTTAAGTCCCAGTCTGACATGCAGTTTTAATCTTCCAGGAAGTCTCCAATTGGTGCACACTCTGCTTAAGAATGAAAATACATTATGGAAGCAATGCGCTTAAGCTGTGGCTAAGCTTCATCTCCACAGTATTCTTTCTTCCAGAGTGCTGGTCATGCAAAGTATACAGGTGATTGTTTGTGAAGTTTGGAAGGTAGGGGTGAGGTATTGGCGGATGTAAAGTTGTGACGCGGTGTCATAAATTGTGCCTGGATAGCTCAGCTGGTAGAGCACTTGATGACAAAAATCAAATATCCCACATTTGGAAGTTTAAACTCCATGCAAATTATGGGGCAGAGTAAAAATTCATTCTGGAATGATTCCATCATTGCACCCATGACATATTATCTGGTTTGATATCTACCTCAATTTCCTCTTTTTCCAAATCAGTCTATTTCTCAAGTATCCTTTTAAAGTTTGCTACCCTGACTCCTTTGGGTTCTTCTTCTGCTGCTTCTGCTGTGATCGCATAATTTTGTCATATACACAACTGGAAATTTATTTTCTGAGCTCTTTGCCTGTTCAAGGCTCAGTTTTTTTATAGGGCGCTACCTTCTTGCACTGTAGGTTCCAATGGCCGCATGTCTTTCTATGGTCTCTTGTTTCTTAACTTTTGATGTAAACTAAAACAGCCTTTCTCATTGCAGTAGGTACTGCATGTGTAGTGATGTCTTTGTTTCTACCTGAGACCACCACAGTCTCAGCATTGTAACAAAATGAAGGTCTTTTACACTAGGTAGAGTATACACAGTATCCACCACAGCAAGTATAAAATAATTTCGTTTCTGTTGCTGAGATTCAGTCATCTCTACACAAAGCAAGCCCACAGAATCATGAAGAGCCTCTGTAAAGTTTGCAATGAGTGTAAAGTATGGTGTCACATATCGATACTACCCCACGGGCATCGAAGGCGGCAACACAATTGCACGATTCCATCAGACACTGACAGCAATCCTGGAGGATCTGGTGGACTGATTGGAGCACACCCGCTGAGCGGCCAGATGGCCCTCTCGCAATTGGAATCACTTCACTACATGATGCTATGGAGACGCCACCTAGACACGGCTCTGACATCATTGTTTGTGCTTTAATTCAGACAGTCTCATTCTTGTTGCTATTGTATGAACTGGACTCCAATTCTTGCTGTATTATTTTTAATAAGTCTTCATACATTTGGAGAAATACAAATTAAGAATATATTCTGTTTACTGTGTTAACTTGTTTGCTAATCATTTCTGCTCCTGTTCACTTCCATATGATGACATTTGCAGCACCACTTTGTAGCCCATCTCTCTCCTACCATTGTGTATGAAGTTGCATACAACATAAAGAAGGCAGTGATTAGCTGAAGCCCATAGTTTGTCTGTGATGTGTACTTGGATGCTGCAGTTGGAATAATACAGCCCAGAAAGACAAGTGTATATGTTCCAGTCCTAGTCAGGCACTTTATTTTCATTTCTTACACAAAAGATGAATACAATGTATACTGGACCAAAAGTTGAACTCTCGTTCAAGAAGAAGGAATACATTTTAAAACTTGGAATTCACCACATATTTAAGCTGTCTTCCTTACCAAAAGCAGAAAAAAACTTTACCCATCATTTGGAACTTGCACATTTCTTCGACAAAGAGGATAAAGGAGACTTTGGAAAGGGGGTAGGGCACTCAGGGCACAAAATGGCAGGGGCACAAAGTACCCAAAGATCCAATTACAAACAAATTTACCAAAATCCTTTTATTTATGGAATGCATTAAAAATAATTTACCACCAGAGTTACAAATTAGTTGAAAACATGTTCTGGTCAGTTGCAGTACTTTCACTTTACTTGCTTATAAAAGAATTTAATCAAATTAAGGAAAAGATGCTTCAGATTAATAGAACACAAAAACAAATGTACGTTTCCTTTTTATGCAGATGTGCTTTTGAAATATATAGCACTTCTGTTTTTCAAAAACAAAACTGGCTGATGAGTAAACATCATTACAACTGCTTACTGACATATAGGAACAGAATGTGCAAGTTAAAAATGTTGACATAGTGTGACACTTCAATTGGGCCCTCTTTTTGAGGGTGAGATTTAGAGAAGCTTCATCTTACTTGCTCATGAAATTCAAAGCACCTTAATTTATAAAAGTACCAGCAATGGTCCTGTGTTTTGAGAAAATATGAGTGTCTTTTGTAGAAACATGGCTCCATAATGCAGTGTCTGTTTACTAAATAATAAACTAGAAGCCACTCACAAAAAGCTCTAGCATTGCTCTTTTAATAAAATTCTTTTCTTACAGATACAAAAACATTTGGTGATTACCATTCTGACAGCTTATGGAATGTTGTAAAATTAATGAAAAAGTAATTTTTAAATGGTGTAAAATTGTAAAGTTGAACATGAAACTGTGAAAAACATAACACGCATACATTTACATAAAAGGAGCTGCTTTAAATGCTTGGAAGAGGAGAAATAATAAAAAGATTGAAAATACAGAGTGTATAGGTAATATATTTAATGTTCTAAGAAGTTACTAAAATCCTTCTGCAGTGTTGACACTAAGCAACAGTAGCATCAAAGAAAGACTGTTGAGTCAGTTGGCCTGTATGTTAATACTAAAGCAAACAAATTTAACATCAATAAACAATACGTAAAATAAGGGAAAGGCAACCACTTCCTTATGGTAGATTGATGTGTGATGCACGGACACACATAACAGGAAAAAGTGTTCACTAACTTTCGAGTTATATCTCTTTTTTGGCATGCACGCACGCGTGTGATTTTTTGTTTTTGTGTGTGTGTGTGTGACAGTTTTCCCAGCTGTCTGATGAGTGATGGCCTCTCCTCATATGCATATTTATACTGTTATTATCCAGTTATTTAAAGTTTTAAACTGTGTAATTAAAAACAATGTCCTTCTAAGGACAGACATTTAGGACACTCTTCTGTACATTTTCAGAAAAGATCAATTATTCCATAATAAAATCATTACATGAGATTATATTCCTTGTTTGGATTTTATTCAGCATCTGAATATAACATGCTTTTATGACTCAACACTGTTTTTCAATCTTTTGTCCACAAGTAAATTTTTTAAATGTGAGTCTAATGCAAATTCTGATCATATTTAAGAAATGTTAACATTTCATGTTCCTTGTCTTCCATTATATCGAAACATAATAACAACATGAAAAGGAAATATTACCATTCGCCACATAAAGGAGGCATTGAGTCACTGGTGGGCACAATGAGAAAAAAATGCTAGAAATATTTCAGATTTTGGACAAATTCCTTCTTCAGAAGTAGAAAAAACCCAGCATACACACAGCCACTGTCTGCAGTCTGTTTTGGGTCTTAGCACCCACATACAATGGCTGTGTGTATGTGAGCTGTGGTTGTGTGAATGTCTGTGAGTTTTCAGCTTCTGAAGATGGGCTCTGTCTGAAAGCTAAAATATTTCCAGCATTATTTTTCATTGTGTCTGTCTGTGACTCAGCACCTACTCTATGTTGTGAGAAGCAACCTACCCTTTTGATATTGTTGTTTATTTCATCCTGGACTTTCCATTGTTTGATTATGTAAAATGTACACAGTTCATGAGCATACGTATACCAAGTTTGTACATTGCACAACCACAAAGATTAATCTCAGTAAGACATTGATACAAAATCGAAGGTGCTCTCAAAGAAAAATATTTATCAGCAAGATGAACGATATTTCTTATCACCTGAGAGAACTGTTTGTGGAGATTAACGTTTACAATAGGCAAAAACACCAGGAACTAACTGATGCTGCTATACATTTGTTGGCAGAAGCAGCTGCCTAGCACTCTGACTCAGTTCCAGTAACGGTTCCAGTTCCACACTGTCACATCCCATCTGCCACAGAGCACTGGCCAGGGCTTCCAGTTTATTTGCTATAGCTGCCAATGCGATTGGCTGTACCTCAGGGACTGCATGAAAAATAACAAGACAAACAATTAAAAGTGATGTAGGAGACTTACACCAACATCTGTTTCAAGGGGACCAAGTAAACGTGACGATAAAATGAATGGTGGGAGGAGTAAACATAACAAATCACTGTGTAGTTGAGTCATTGAGAGGTACATGAATCAGATTGAGAACACTGCAACTTTCAGATAAATCTTTATCAGCATTAACTGAAACACGTAAACTTGCACAATGAGGTATTATGGTATAAGAGATCTCATTGATCAAATGATAACAGGATTGGAAAGGTTATAATGGAAAGGATACAAACAAAAAGCAGAGCTTTATTTTGAAATCCAAAACTCTTTAGAAACAGCCTTCGTACAAGAAGGCGGAAACACTGTATGCAGGATGAACCAAAACTCTGCAGTCAAACTTCCAGAAGTGGTAGTCAGGTAAACATGGACTCTTACATGCACACTATAAGATCTATGAGCTCTTGTTCAGTGGAAGAGATGTTGTTCACAGTAGCAAAGGTGAACAAGTGTTCATAGCTCTTAAGGTATGCACTTTAGAGCCCATGTTTACTGGGCATTTTTTCTTTGATTTGGTCCATACTATCACCACTGAAAGCTTATTGGTGGAGTTCTGTCTCGCCTTGTATAACTGCGCAGTTCATCCAGTTTCACGTATGAATCAGAGGTATGGACATTGACAAACAATGACAAAAATAGTTTAAGAAACGTTGTGCAAAAAGTACACCGTACTGAAAGCATTATTACAAGGAAAAGATATAATACAACTTTTTCAAATTGCAACATATATAATGGATAGGAGATATGAAGAGAATGGTAGAGGACAGAATATAAAACAAAATGCTGAAAAGTGTGATCTGTGCTACTAGACATAAAGGGATAACTAGAAGAAGATAAATTGATGATTGGTGATGTAATATAGGATCTTATTCATATGGGCTCTGGAGAAGGAAAAGAGCTGCAAAAAACTGAGAAGCATGGAGGAAACTACTGTAGCTGAAGAAGTCAAGGTTTACCAAGGGCTGTAGCACTACAGAAGACGATCTCACTGATAACAGATTTCCATTCTATTTACCTAAAATAATATCGACTGTCATATTAAGAGACCGAAGACAGTGTACACAATGAATGAACATCTCCAGATGGGGAAGTAATTGAAATTCAAATGGCTCTGAGCACTATGGGACTTAACATCTGAGGTCATCAGTCCCTTAGAACTTTAAACTTAAACCTAACTAACGTAAGAGCATCACACACATCCATGCCCAAGGCAGGATTCGAACCTGCGACTGTAGCAGTCGCACGGTTCCAGACTGAAGCGCCTAAACCTGCTGGGCCACTGCAGCCAGCGGGGAGTAATTGATAATGCTGTACCACAGAGATTGATATTGGACTCATCTTGTTCTTGTTATATAGGGTGTTTCTGCAAAGTTGTTCACTTCAAGCATTTTTGGAACCATTTTCCACCCAGATGAATTGTGAAAAAGAACTCACTAAAGTAAGTACATCCTGGTTTCATATATCTGTATTAATTACAGAGATCTTGGTATTAACTTCAGTTTTTTCAATTGGAAATTAGTAATTTTTGCTGGTAATACTGTAGTTTTAAAAGAGAAAAAGTCAACAGTGTTTCACTGTTCAAAATCTGATTGCTAGTTTCAGAGCAATTAAAATATTCAGAAGTTAGGATTTATCTTTTTTCCACATAAAATTGATTGCTGTCTTATGTGGAAGTTCATGATTTCATAGCAAAATACATCATGTCGGATAGTTAGGAAACTGTGAATTGCACCACTGCAGTACCAGCATAAAGGGGGCACAGAGGAAATGTAGCTTTCATTTTCTCCACTGTTTACATCTGTTGAGCACTGATTTGTTTAAAAAGTAAACTTATATCACAAACTGGGAGAAACTAGATATGCGACTTTCTTATGGAGAATGTATCCCAACAGATGGTGTCCAGTGAGAACAGCAATTCAGTGGATGTGCGAAAAACTGATATTGGAATGACACTGAAAAACTGCACAGAGGGTGAGGGAAAAGCCTGGAATAATCATAACGTATGTTCTGTCAGTTGTTGCTCATAATCCATGTGTTAGCTCAAGAGAAATTGCGAGTCCTACTGGAATATGTCAGCCTAGTGCTTTTGTCGCAGAATTCTGGCACTCAGTTCCGATGCAACATTAGGACTATGTGTTCTTTCTTTGAATAATTCTCTTTGTTGATGAAGCCACTTTTAACAGTCATGAAATATGCATTATTGGGACACTGAAAATCTAAGTTAGATTGAGTGTGAATGTGAATGGTTGGTGTAGGATTATTTAAGACTATGAGATTAGTCCTTACTTTATTGAAGTAACCTTAATAGGTAAAATATATGTACAATTTCCTACCAAAGTGCTACCAGTTCTCCTAGAGAGAGCACCACATCAAATATGTAAATGTTATGTTTTACCATCATAATGTGTGCTCTCGCAGTGAAGTTGATACTCATACCTCTGTAATTAATGTAACTATGAAAACAGACTATACATTGTTTAATGAGGACTGTTTCAAAATTCCTTTGGGTGAAAATGGAGTTATGATACTTAAACAGATCAGGAAATGTCTGAAGAAAACAGGGTATTTGAATCAACCTGTACCTAAAAACATCTGCCATCATACACCCAAGAAGCTGGAATAGTTCTCCTTTGCTGATGCATTGTACAAAATTGTGTGATAAAGATAATATGTGACTTCCACACTAGGTCCTCTTGTACATAGTGGGTAATACAGTTGGGCATACTAGAAAGAGATTCATAGTATATTTACTCTTTCATGAAGTTAATTTTCAACGATCAGTCACACAATTTCGAACACAATTTGATGGGAAAATGTATCATAATTGTAAACTAACTGACTTAGTCCTCATCATAGTGAAAGAATACAGTTTTAACATGTGGAACAATCACATGTGCAGTAACACTTCAAAATTCAACAGTTTCAATTAAATTAAATGAGAAAAGCAATTTGAACTAATATTGATACACACAATAAATAGGACATTTAACATCAACGAGAGTTTTTAGTGGTGATTCTGAAAGCACTTACCTGAATTTTCTTTCAGTTTGGACAGAGCATTTTCAGAGATTTCCTGTATGTTAATTTTGTGTCTAACAGCTTCCAGATCACTTTGTTCACAGCATATTACGAAGTCATTATTAGCTTGTTCCAGTTGTCTGATGACAACTGAAGGCTCTTCAAACATATCTGCTGCTGCCTCGAGAAAAGGGTTTCTTACTGTTGTCGATGGAGGAATGAAATAATTGTCATCAAAGCAGCATAACCAATCCAACACCTTTGTGTATGCTACTAGGGCTGAGCCAAATGTATTTGTCAGAAAGCTGTAAAATATTTTAATATTTTCCATTAAGGCACAGCTATGGAAATATCACAGAGAGCAGGAAGCTTTTTATTTACTATCTGTTCCTAACATGTAATTTTACAGGCATGGCGTTGTTAACAATGTATAAACCCTTTACAATTACAAATATTTTACAATATCTTATAATTACTATAAATGTTTCTACTACAGGATTGTTTCTTACAACACTATTCATGTTAAATCCAAGCTATATGGGCATTCTTGGATAAGCTGTTGTTTGAGTCACTTTTTAAAAGTATCCCCTGACAACATCTTAACTTCATCTGATAACAAATATAAAAAAAAAAACAGTTCCTATGACATAGGGGCTTTCTGCTGTTAAAGTTAATCTTCTGTTAACCAGGTGAAAGTCAGTTTTGTGCCTTGTATCATGGTTGTGAATTTCCATACTTGTGTTTGAGACATTAGTATGTTCTTTCACTAGCATGATGGTTTCCAGCTTATTCATGGCAATTACTGTGAGACAATTTAATCTAGAAAATAGGCTTGTGCAATATGTTCATTGTTTTACCTTTGCTATGATTCTCGAGGCCCTCTTCTGCATTACAAAAACCCTTGTCGTATTAGTGTCGCAAGACCCAGTACTATTCCATTACACAAGAAAGTGTACAGTAATCCAAAATATACAGACCTTAGGGTGTCAGAATTAATGTATGGTGATAATCTCCTTAATACATATAGACTGGATTTTTTTTCCTGACATACTGAACTTGTTGCTTCCACAAAAATCAGTTATCTGTGTATAAATCCAAAAATTTACATACAAACAGGTTTTTGATATAATTTTATTGATCACAACTTTTTGCCCATTTGGAAAACTGGCTTCAAAGTGAACAACATTTGTTTGTCCTATACTGACTTTTAAGTTGTCTCTCTGAAAGTGAGCTGTAGCCATTTCAATAAAGTTTTGAATCTCTTCAATTAGGTTGAGCTCAATGCCTGCAAAACAGACACCAGATATCCCATCAGTACGCATATTATCTAAAGAACTTGGGAAATCATTTACATAACATATAAATAGAAATTGAACTAAAATGGAACCCTGAGGAACACCAAAATGTATATTTTTTATTCTTGACCATTTCCTCTCCAGTATTTATCCTTACCATGTATAATTTCTGTTCACTGTTGTCTACCTTCTCAAATATGTTTCCAGCAACTGCACAAGTTTTTCAGTGACTCCACTTATCACAATTTTTAATAAGAGGATATCATGATGGGCTCTATTAAAAGCTTTGGAGAGGTCCAGGAATACTCCCACTGCTTGGGACTATTCATTTATTTTTTAGGTATATAATGGACAAATTGTACGGTTGCTGACTTGGTACTTTGACCTCTTCTGAAACCACGCCGGAAATCACTGAAGTGACAAAAGTTATGAGACATCTCCTAATATCCTCATCGACCCCCTTTTTGCCCAGCATATTGCAGCACCTTGATGTGGCACGGTCTCAACAAGTCACTGTAAATTTTGTTCAAAAATACTGATGCTACCTCTATAACCATTGCTAAAGTGTTGCAGGTGCAGGATGATGTGCATGAACTGAACTTTCAATATTGTTTGGGTTCATCTCAGGTAATCTGAATAGCCAAAAAATTTACTCCAATGGTTCGGAATTCTTTGAAGGAACTTTGAACAACTTTGGCTTGGTGACTTGGCGTATTGCCATCCATAAAAATTCCATCATTGCTTGGGAACATGACGTCTATGAATGGCTGCAGATTGTCTCCAAGTAGCTGAACATCTAGAGAACACAGTCCATTCATGAAAACACAGCACACACAATTGTGGAGCCACCACCACCTTGCACAATACCTTGTTGACAATGTGGGTGCATTGTTTCATATGGTCTGCACCACACTCAAACCCTACTGTCACCTCATACTAACTAAAATTGGGACTCATCTGATCATGGTCGAAGTAGAGAGGATATAAAATGTAGGCTGGCAATGGCAAGGAAAGTGTTTCTGAAGAAGAGAAATTTGTTAACATTTGTTCAAGTATCAATTTAAGTGTCAGGAAGTCATTTCTGAAAGTATATGTATGGAGTGTAGCCATGTATGGAAGTGAAACATGGACGATGACTAGTTTGGACAAGAAGAGAATAGAAGCTTTCGAAATGTGGTGCTACAGAAGAATGCTGAAGATTAGATGGGTAGATCACATAAATGGTGAGGAGGTATTGAATAGAACTGGGGAGAAAAGGAGTTTGCAGCACAACTTGAGAAGCAGAAGAGACTGGTTGGTAGGACATGTTCTGAGGCATCAGGGGCCACAAATTTAGCATTGGAGAGCAGTGTGGAAGGCAAAAATCGTAGAGGGAGACCAAGAGATGAATACACTAAGCAGATTCAGAAGGATGTAGGTTGCAGTAAGTAATGGGAGATGAAGAAGCTTGCACAGGATAGAGTAGCATGGAGAGCTTCATAAAACCAACAACAACAACAACTGACAAGGCCATGGTTTTATAGTCATGTAGGGTCCAACTGAGGTCACAAACCCATGAGAGGTACTACAGGTGATGCCATGCTGTTAGCAATGGCACTAGTGTCAGTCACCTGCCGATATACTCCATTAATGCCTAATTTCATCACACTGTCCTAATGGGTACATTTGGAATATTTCCCACATTGATTTCTGTGGTTATTTCATGCAGTGTTGCTTGTCTGTTAGCACAGACAAACCTATGCAAACGCCACTGTTCCCAGTTCTTACACGAAGGCATTTGGCCACTGCATTCCATTTTAAGAACGTTACTTCTCATTTTAGTTATGCTGGTGGATAACTGCCGCACTGTTAAGGATAAGCTGGGCCTTGAATCTTTCAATGCCTGTAACATACTTATGGCACATTTCAAATATCAGAAGTTTTTAACAGTGTTATAACATCAAGTTGAAAACATATATTACAGAAAATGACACAACACATGGAAGGCACAGAGAAAGTTGACGAAGCAAGACATGTGAACATGGTAACATTCAAATCAGCACTGAGTCCACGTCAGGCGGCCACTGGCTGCTTGGCTGCTTAGGTGACGTGGCTGCTGCATGGCTGGCAGACAGCGTCACGTGTAGAGGACGCGCGTACTGCGTGCCGGCGCTTTGAAAGATCAGCGAGTCACAACACTTTTCCCCCCTTTGAATTTTTTGCACTGGTCTTGATGGACGTGGCCTGTAGATTGCTAACATCCATAGGTGTTGTTTGACTGGCCGTAAAGTCTTGAGGAGGAGGCTTCCAGTACGTACGGAAGTGTCCCCGATGATAACAGGTCGAGATGACGGGAGACGGAGGGGTCGAATCTACTGGGACCCCGTGCACCAATCTGCCCATTGTGGCAAGTCCAGTTGATATAACAGGAGACATGGGTGATGTGTTGGATTTGGTAGTAGAAGGAGGCGAGTAGAGTTGCTCCGACAGATGATGGTCATCTGGTTCCTGCATGGGCACGTCTCCTGGTGGCGTCCATTCTTGTGCTGGCACCAAGATGATGGTGAGAGGCCTGAGCTGTGAGTAATGAGAGATACCAAGATCCCGAGCATCAGGTAGAGACAGAGGCGGTGTAGTGGCATTCGGAACAGGTGTTGCCGGCATACAAGGCCGAAGCTGGTTCGAATGATGCACTGCAACACCCGTGTCCATCTGGATTTCATACAGGCGTCGGCTAAGTGTCGTAAGATGCGGCCAGGACTCCATTTTGGCCACTGCCCATATCCCCATACCCATACAAGGTCACTGGCAAATTCGGAAGAGGCAAATTGCGGACCATTATCAGTAACAAGAGTAGAGGAAAGACCTTCCAAAGAGAAAATGCGAGCGAGAGCACTTGTGGTTGCCGCGGTGGTAGGCAACCTGCAACGGACAATGAAAGGAAAGTTAGAGTAGGCATCAATTACGAGTAGCCAATAAGCACCTAAAAAAGCTCCCACGAAGTCAGCATGAATGTGCTCCCAGGGCTTCTCAGGCGAAGGCCACAGTGACACAGATGACTTCGGCGCGGTGGCCTGTGATGCACAAGGGCTGCAGGCAGCGACTATGTGTGCTATTTCAGAGTCGATGCTGGGCCAGTATACATGACGGCGCGCCAGAGATTTTGTGTGAGAGACACCCCATTGCCGTTGGTGAAGGAGGGGCAAGACTGAAGCACGCACAGATGCAGGTACCACAACACGCAGCGAAGTGTTTTCGGTGGAAAGGAGGATAACACCATCCCAAGCCGTGAGGCGGTAACACAAAGCGTAGTAGTTTCACAACGGATCAAAAGTCTTAGCAGACGGACGATCTGGCCAACCCTTCTGAATACAGCGTAAAACCTGGGAGAGGGTAGGGTCAGAACCCGTAGCAGCAGCTAGCCGGTCCCCGGTGATGGGGAACCCATCCACAACCCGCTGCTCGGCAACATCCAGGTGGAAACACAAAAGTTCGTCCCTATCGAATGCCAGATCAGGACCCATGGGAAGGCGAGACAGTGCATCAGCATTTGCATGTTGAGTTGTCTGCTGGAGATGAATCTCATAATTGAAACAAGACAAATAAAGAGCTCTACACTGGAGGCGGTGTGCAGCCTTGTCGGGAAGTGACATTGATGGATGAAACAAGAAAACAAGAGGTTTGTGGTCCGTAAAAAGATGAAATTTGGATCCATAAACAATCCATAAAGAAAAACACCAACCTTATGAAAAGCATAGATAATGGCCAAAGCTTCTGTTTCAGTTTGAGACTACTTTTGTTGCGCATCCATGAGCGTTTTGGAGGCATAAGCAATGGGTTGTTCAGAACCGTCAGAAAAACGGTGAACAAGGACTGCACCAATCCTGTATTGAGAGGCATCCATGGCAAGAACGAGATGTTGGCCAGGTCGATAAGTAGCCAGGCACAGGGCCTGTTTCAGCATAGTTTTCAATTTCTGGGAAACAGCATCGTATGACGCGGACTAGTGAAAAGGCACATTTTTATGCAATAGGCGATGCAACGGCTGAGCCACCAAAGCAGCAGATGGTAAAAACTTGTGATAGTATGCTAGTTTCCCAAAGAAGGCCTGCAGTTCCTTAACAGATGTAGGATGAGGAAGGACGTCAATCACAGTGACAGTTTGCTGAAGCAGATGAATACCATTCTGAGAGAGTTGGAACCCCAAATATGTGAAAGATGCCTGAAAAAATTGTGAAGATTACACTTAAAACCGGCAGTCTGTAAGACATGAAAAACCGTGCAGAGATTCTGAAGATGTTCTTCAGTGGTGGAGCCAGTGACAACAATGTTGTCCATGCAATTTATACACCCATGGACAGGGAGCAATAATCGCTGAAAGAGAGCAGGGGCGCTGGCAACCCTGAATGGCAATCATTGGTATTGATAGAGGCCGAAAGGCTTGTTAAGGACCAGGAACTGCCAGGAAGCAGCGTTGAGAGGAAGTTGATGATAAGCTTCTGACAGGTCAATTTCAGAAAAATACTGGCCTCCAGCAAGTTTAGTGAACAATTCTTCAGGTCGTAGAATAGGGTAAGTGTCGATGAGGTATTGAGCATTTACAGTGGTTTGAAATTGCCACAGAGATGAATATCACCATTGGGCTTAGCAACGACAATGACAGGAGAGGACCACTCACTGGAAGTGACAGGAAGCAAGACTCCTGAAGTAGTGAGACGATCCAGCTCCCGTTTTACCTGATAACGAAGGGCCACAGGAATGGGCCAAGCTCGAAAAAACTTAGGCCGAGCAGTGGGTTTGAGCGTGATATTGGCTTCAAAGTCGTTTGCACGGCCTAACCCAGGAGAAAAAAGGGACGAAAATGTCATTGACAAGGAATCCAGTTGAGCATACGGAATAGCATCAGAGACGATATTGACAGAGTCATCTATGGAGAACCCAAAAACGTGAAAGGCACTGAAACCAAAAAGATTTTCTGCGTTACTCTGGTCGACCACAAATATGGGAACAGTGCGAACAATGGATTTGTAAGATACCTCAGCATTAAATTGTCCCAAGAGAGAAGTCTTCTGTGCATCTGTAAATGCCGAGTGACAGGTGATAGGAGTGGAGAACCCAACTGAAGATACGTCAGAGAATTAATGATAGTGGCAGCAGAACCAGTATCCACCTGGATGCGAACATCCTGACCAAGAATTTGGACTGTGAGGAATAACTTCCCTGAAAGGGAAGAAGTGCAATTGACAGACAACACAGAAGCAGAATCAGCGTCACGGTCATGAACATCATGTATGCGGTCAGATTTGCAAACGGAAGGCACATGACCCTTCTTTTTGCAATTGTGACACATGGCCCAATGTTGGGGACAATCCTCATGTGAATGTGTAATAAAACACCGTGGACATGAAGTTGCTGGGGGTTTTGCTGCAGTTTCTGAGAGGGTTGTTTACGGTTAGGCCGAGGCTGCGCGTGGGAGCGTACTGCGGCTACGTCGGCCAGCGGGGACATACCGCACGCATTGTCAACAGCGCACAGAGGTTGTATGTCCCCGACGTCACCCGCGCCGTGAGAAATTTCAAAAGACTGTGCGATGGAGAGGACTTCATCTAGAGTTGGATTTGCCAACTGAAGGGCACTTCTTTGTTGGGCGCTGACCGGATAATGGCATCCCGTACCATGTAATCGGCGTAGGATTCTTTGTGAACGTCAGTAACAAATTGACACTTTCAACTGAGGCCATGAAGCTTAGCAGCCCAAGCGCTATAGGACTGATTCGGTTGTTTTTGACAACGATAAAAGGCAACACGAGAGGCTACCACATGCGTTTGCTTATGAAAATATACGGAGCACATTTCAGCAAAGGACAAAGATGCAGGATCTTTCAAAGGAGCCAATTGTGACAACAATCGATACATTTGAGGTGAAATCCATGAAAGAAATAGAGACTTACATGTTTGTTCGTCTGTGACATGAAATGCGAAGAAGTGCTGTTGAAGATGTTTTCCGTAATTAGACTAGTCTTCCCCCATCTTGTAAGGAGGAAAAGGAGGTATAGACAACAACGAGAAATGGCCCGAATTTGATGCCGCGACGAAATCGTGAATCGCCGATGTGAGAAGCGTTTGCTGTTCAATGAGACCTTGCAATAGTTGCTCTAAAGTGGCCATGGAAACTTTTGGGTCAACAATTAAAGAAAAAATCGAATCCTTGTCGCCAATTGTTACAACGTCAAGTTGAACACATAGTTTTCAAAAAACGACACAACACATGGAAGGCACAGAGCAAGTTGACGAAGCAAGACATGTGAACACAGTAACTCTCAAATCAGCACTGAGTCCAAGTCTGGCACCTGCTGGCTACTTGGCCGCTTAGGTGGCGCAGCTGCTACATGGCTGGCAGACAGCGCCGCATATAGAGGACACACATACCGTGCGGTGGCAGTTTGAAAGATTGGCGAGTCACAACAAACAGTGACTTTGGAATGTCATACTTCAGTTCTAATATGCCACTAGCTGTAAGGACTTGTAATCTTTGTAAGCCTAATGAGACTGAGTCTATTTTTGTATGGGTTAAAGGTGATGGTTGTTGTGCAAAAGTAATTAATAGAGTTCTCTCTCATGAAAACATAGTGTAGGTATATGGAAAAAAAAAGACTCTACACACTGATCTTGCCAAAAGCTGAGAAGCGATTATTCTTGATGTTGTAGCTCTCAAGGGCATTCTGGGTGTGCTCTCTGCGTGAGGCAGCTCTGGGCTGCTCTGCGAGTTGTTCTGGCACTAGTGACGTCATGGCCCAGGAAGCAGTGAAATGTGAAATGTGTTTTTTTCATCTTATAATGTACACAATTTCAGAACATATGTCTGATGTGCAGGAGTTGTGTCAAGGTTACAATCTGCTTATTGAAAATTTTGTCACACAATAATACTTTGTGGAGCGTTCACTTACTTGAAATTTGTCACTTACAGTATGTACATCTACCATAACTATCATAAATTTTTATTCCATTTCATAGATCCAGCTCAAAGTATCACTTTGTCCTTCATGAAATCTTCCACTGAGTAATAACAATGTTCAATTAGAAAATCTTGTAACTTGCTTTTTAAAATATTTATCTTCATATTCATTATGTCACACCCTTTTATTCTATTGTGAATTTTCATGGCTATATACTGAGGAGTCTGAGCATGCAGTTTTAAGTGATGAGAGGGGAGCATAAAGTTCTCTTTATGTCTTGTGTCACATGAGTGTTTGAAATGATATTTTTTGGAATAACTCAGCTCTGCTGTGTAGGAAAAGAACCACCTCAAAGATGTATAAAGAGGGGACAGTTAATATGTTTAGGTCTTTAGGTTGCACAAGAATGCAGCTCTCTACTGGAAGTGGTTACATGTAGCCACAGCTATATAAGTAATGAATGTGGAAAGATGGCTTCAGTTGTCGTGCAGCTGCATGTGCAACACCATTGGAGGACTTGCAGAGATGTCGTGTTGCTATAGGAGGAGAAGGCGGTCATGTGGAACTCTTTATAAGTCAGTTGACAAGATATCAATTACTATCCAGGGTCAACTGGGGTCCCAACATGCTCTTCATGGGCCATCTGTTTTTGTTGGAGGAATTCGGAACTTAATGTTTACAAAGAATGTTTAAGAATGTTACTTTTGTTCAAAAGAAAAGATGAATAATTTCATCAATGATCTAACTGATGCTGCAAATACTAAGAATTTGGTATGAGATAATATTCCTGAAGGTAATGTGCATCCCAGTGTACTCTCAGGCCACCTATTTGACAAATCTGTTGGTGATAATGGTCTGTATTCTAATATTTGTGAGTGTGTGTGTAATAATGTTGGCAACACTGATAGTGGTAAAGAATCTTTGCCTTGTGAGCAAAGAGTTATGGAAGAAACCAGTACAAGCAGCTCTGAAATATACAGGGTGATTCAAAAAGAATACCACAACTTTAAAAATGTGTATTTAATGAAAGAAACATAATACAACCTTCTGTTATACATCATTACAAAGAGTATTTAAAAAGGTTTTTTTTCACTCAAATCAGAGATGTTCAATATGGCCCCCTCCAGACACTCGAGCAATATCAACCCAATACTCCAACTCGTTCCACACTCTCTGTACCATATCAAGTGTAACAGTTTGGATAGCTGCTGTTATTTCTCGTTTCAAATCATCAATGGTGGCTGGGAGAGGTGGCTGAAACACCATATCCTTAACATACCCCCATAAGAAAAAAATTTCTGGGGGTAAGATCAGGGCTTCTTGGAGGCCAGTGATGAAGTGCTCTGTCACGGGCTGCCTGGCGGCTGATCCATCGCCTCGGGTAGTTGACGATAAGGTTTCATAACTAACCTTTTTCGTAGGACTCTCCATACAGTTGATTGTGGAATTTGCAGCTCTCTGCTAGCTCTGCGAGTCGATTTTCCTGGGCTGCGAACAAATGCTTGCTGGATGCGTGCTACATTTTCATCACTCGTTCTCGGCCATCCAGAACTTTTCCCTTTGCACAAACACCCATTCTCTGTAAACTGTTTATACCAACGTTTAATACACCACCTATCAGGAGGTTTAACACCATACTTCGTTCGAAATGTACGCTGAACAACTGTCGTCGATTCACTTCTGCCATACTCAATAACACAAAAAGCTTTCTGTTGAGCGGTCGCCATCATAGAATCAACTGACGCTGACACCTAGTCAACAGCGCCTCAAGCAAACATATGTACAACTAAATGAAACTTTATAGCTCCCTTAATTCGCCGACAGATAGTGCTTAGCTCTGCCTTTTGTCGTTGCAGAGTTTTAAATTCCTAAAGTTGTGGTATTCTTTTTGAATCACCCTGTACAACTCTTCTGCTACGTTTAGGAGCTCTGACACCAGTGATGTCATGGCACAGGAGGTGATTGTGCACTTAAAAGGAAAGTAAAAGGTCGGAGAGTAACAGTCAATGTTAAGAATAAACCAGGCGTGGACATAGAACATTGTGGACTCATAACATTTGTGTCTAATTAGTTCAAAATTTGTGTGTGTGTATGGTAATGATGCAGGTGTTAGAAGTACTGTTGGGTACAAAGAGAGCTAAAGCATTGGGAAGTGCAGAAACTGAGCTCCACAATATGCCATGTTTGGGACTCCTATCATAGACATGACTGGAGAACTGGCTCTACAACTACTGGAATGACACTACCTTCAATCACCAAAAAAGAAGAGATGTGAGACAGCCCTCTCTGCTGGCAAAGTCACAATCACATTCTTTTCGGATAGCAATTGCACCACTGCCTTGGATGTGTTGCCAAATGGGTTGACCATTAATTCACAGGCATGTGAGAAGACTCTAAACAAACTCAAGAACCGTTTCCAACTTGTTCCATTTGATAGCAATCTAAAATAAATTTTGATCCAACACCATAATGTGTAGCTGGGATGCAGGAACACATTGTCAGATTGGGTCGGATGTCCCTGCCTCACCCATTGGCCTTGGGGCACTTAAGGATTCTCCACTCAGGCACACTTTGAAGATAATGAGAGTGTATTTCCTGTAGTTAAAACATGGCTACAAGCACAAAACAAGAGAATTTACCAGCAAGGGAAATATGCTCTCACAACATGCTGGAAAACAGCCATAGAACATGAAAGTGACAGTGTAGAAAAATAGTGTGTGTAAATGTTGATTGTCATTGTCACCAGATTCTAACCCTCAAGAATAAGCATTTACTGAGAAAAAAAATTGTGGGGCATTATTTATTAATCAGCCTGCATAAAAATCTCTCAGGTCTTTTTTTTTGTGTCGAGCAGCCATGAATACTGGCTAATAGCTAGCCTCAAATTGACTACATATTTTCATGAGGCACCATCAAAATCAAATAAGCTTAGCCAAGCCAGATCTAAACCCAAGCAGCATCAAGATTGCCTAGCAGTAGTAACAGCACTTTGAAAGTGTTCCACATTTGGAATTTGAGGACTTTCACATCACAGAAAAATTGTGATTTGATATAGACACATGAACTCAAGTTCTACGGTGTCAAAGATACCATTAGTAACAAGATAAAACATACAAAAGCAAAATCATCCTACTTTTGATATAGTCTGACTCATGTAACAGTTCCTTTTTCTGTTTCTCCTCCCCATTTTTTGATGAACTGAGAGCCTGGATGTCCATTTTACAAAAAACACAAATCAATGAGGAATAATTAATTGAAAGATCACAAAACTGCTTTCCAGTAAGGCTTAGATTTCAAACTGGGCCATAATGGTGAGCAGGTAGCTCTGGACCTAATGGTGGCAACATCTTTTGGTGCCGCAGAGAAGTGCAGGGAATATGAGGTTACACTCGAATTCTATGCCTCCACATAGGTGTCAGCACGTAGATTCTGTGGAAGAAAAAAATCACCAATTGCCTAATGTTGGCACTTGATCAATTAGCTTTTTGACTCTAAAAATTATATCAAGTGTACGTAAAGGCATATTTCATGTTGAAATGTTTAAAAAATAATGTTATTAGAAAGAACAAAATTGTATCATATATTGGAGACATTTCACGACTTGTGCTAAGTTTGAAGTTTAGTTGTATAGACATTTTGATTGAAAGACCTGTCTCCAAGAGGAGCCACAAGCAAGTAAGTCAGTTTCCTTTCTGATGTGCCTACAGTGCATATTTGATTGGAGAACGACATATTACATAAATTCTTCCAAGTTTTTGCTGCTGTTTTACTGACGCTTTATTAATTCGTTGTGTCTCTGTCACAACATGCCTGTTTCAGCATTTTTGCAATTTGCAAGTGATCCTGCAATTATGGTACAATTTTCTGTAAAATGTATGTCAATAGTATGTTGCTTGTATCTGTATCATTATAGAATTTTATGGCCTACATATATATTAGTAGCTACTTATTGTGTGCCTCAAATGATATGATGTATATTACGTATTGTGTGCTGGAACATGTTTATTATCTCTCAGTGCTATTGATCACATTTATAATAACATTTATATATTGTGATTCAAAAATAACTGTACACACTTTGTGGGTGTAAAGTGTGCATCAAAATAAGTGTGAAATGTTAAATAAAGTTTTGTCTCAAATTGCTTTATTTCAGAGTTGTGCAGTACCAGCAGAGTGTGAATCACAAGTGCAGCACAAACAATCCGAACATAATTATTCTCAGAAAGCAATAACATGAAGGGATCCAAAATTCAACACAACTATATATGTACATTTATCCAATAATATGTTAAAAATAGTGTCCATGTAGACAAAGACAGTGACATGCTCAATGTCTTACCACTCTCAGAATGTTGTAGGCTCTATTCATCTCATTCTGGTTGTAGGCTCTTTTATCTCATTCTGCACAGCCATTTTTACTTTGCTGCTAAGTGATATGTTCTCAATTGAACACCATACATGAGCTTCTTGAGACAGCCCCAAAAGTAGACGTCCATGCCTGCACGTACATGTTACAAGCAGTCATGACAACTGCATGGGTAAAGAGGCTCTCATCCATAAACAGTACGCAATGCCCAAACAGTGGATCAGCAGCACAGAGCTTCAGTAACCACTGACAGAAATTATGATGTCTAGGGTAGTCTACAGGTGTCAGCTCCTATACCTCCTGCAGGTAAAATGAGTGGAATTGCTGTTTCTGAAGCAGGTACCATACAATTGTGTGAGTATTCTTACAGTGGAACTTATATGGTGAGTACTTATAGTCAGATCTTCATCTACCATTTCCATACAACTGATGCCAACCTAACCATGGTGCACCACAAATGCCATATACCCTTAAACACCTGTTCACAGCTGTGAGAGTCTAATGGTTTGGTATTCTTCTGTTTAGAGTTACTTCCATATACTCTTGCCTAGCTGCTCGTGCATTTCTTTCTGCTGTACATAAAGCAGGTGCATACTCGTGTATTCAATGTATGAGCATGTCACTATACCATAGACAACGACTGCAGTCTGTGAACTATTTATAGCAGGTTTGGTGCCACTACACTACAACTGTGCCATAGAGTACAACAGACCACACTGAAGTCAAGTAAATAAAGGCACTCCATTCCAGAATCAACTGAGCCATGTAGAGGGGTGTACAAAGCAACACCAGTTAATATACAGGCAAACACAACACACCAAAAGCCTGTACTGGACAATGATGTAATGCTTGCCACAACCGACATTATACATGATAACTAAGAAATAAAGGAATTGCAGACAAACTTTATTTAACATTTTACTCTTATTTTGATGTATATGTTACATCCATGAAGGGCATGCAGTTACCTTTGAATCATCTTGTATAGCACTTTATGTATGTTTGACAGTTTTCTCCAGTAATGCTTATACGTTTCAAAAATGAATTTTACTTGCAGAAAATTAGCAGTAGTACGTAAATCACAATATCAAGTATCTATAATTTTCATTTCTCATACAAAGATATTTGTGTTGAATGTTCTATTGTCTCTTATGTGTCATGAAGTGCTGAAAATTTCATTTTCTTTCATAATGCCATTAAAGTTTGCTAGACATTTTTATACTTTAGTTCTGTTTGTTTATTTAGGATTTGGTTTGGATACGCATTTGCCTGGGTGTAAATATCTAGTTCTTCCAGGACATTGATTGTGTATTCTTTGGGTACCCTATGTAAAAATTTTATAGCATTTTAAACAATGGAAAATCCAGGATGGAATGTAACAATATTATGAGAAGGGAAGTTGCTACTCACCATATAGTGGAGATGCTGAGTTACAGATAGGCACAACAAAAAGAGACTCTCACAATTTTAGTTATCAGCCATTAAGGCCTTCTTCAACAATAGACTCTCACAACTCACACACATGACTGCAGTCTCAGGCTACTGACATAGACTGTTCATTCAGGTTATCAAGCAAGCCAAAGTGTCATTATGCAGCACTATGATGACAAGTTTCATATTCTGGAGAAGATGACGACTAGGAAACTTGTTGAAACAGTGTCGCATAACATCACCTTGACTCAGCTGATAACCTGAGAAGACTTTATCATTGAAATTCACCAAGAAAGCCTGCATCCCCATATAGACTGTTCAGTTTACTCAAAATTTGGTCATTGTTTGGTGCCGTGACAGAGGCTAGTTTATTTGTGATTCCTTTGTCCTTTTCTAGCATTATTTATCTATGAATAAGGGGATGATCAAGAAGCTTCTGTTTAAGGACGTTGCTGCAGGATATATGCAACATAGCACAACTCAAATGTGTGTAATAACCACTGACATGTTAGTGAGGAATTATAGTGGAGTTTGTGTCTTTCCAACATGCATGCAGTAAATGCAGAAATGGGAACTATGGTGACATTATTACAAAATGCACCCAAACATGATTGGCATGCTGTTATTCTTTTCTTGGCTGCTAAAGGACAAACACTGGTAGACATCCACTGGAGAATGAAGAATGAGTATGGGGCAGCATGTCAGTCAAAACAAATATTGTGGAATGGTGCACTAAGTTCTGTGCGATGGGGGTGCTGTTGTTTCGTAAGCAGAAGTTAAGCCAACTAAAATGGGAGATACTCGAGCATCTGTCCAATAGCCTGGATCTCTACCCATGTGGTTAACATGCCTTCAGTCCCTTAAAAAAGGCCTTGACTGGTTGACCATTCCTGCTGAATGAAGATGTGCAGCAGGCAGTTATGGACTTCTTCCTGCAGCAGGACACTGTGTTTTACAAAGTGGGTTTCTTCAACATGGGACATCAGTAGGATGATTTCCTCAATGGTCATAGAGATTTTTTCTGATAGGCATATTGATTCTGGACTATACAGCTTTTGAATGGAAACTTTTTGATCACCCCTTATATGCTGTGAGTTTTTGGCTGCTCGTACGGTCTGAGCACCATTGTGGGGTTGAAAGCATTGAGCTGGTGCTCAGACTATATGAACAGCACACTCAGCCAAAAAAACACAACACATATGGAGAAATAATACAAAAAAGAGAGGAAGGAATCACAAATAAACCAATCCATGTCACAGCTCCATATATCGGCCAGATTTCAGAAACCTGAACAGTGCATATAAAAAAAAGGTAAAACTAGCACTCATACCAATAATAATTTGAAAATAATAGTTAACATCATGAAAAGCAAGAAACCATAAAATCTAAAATCCAGAAATTTAGAAAACCTCTTGCAATGATTGCTACACATTCTACATTGGACAAAGAGGTAGAAATGTCAGAACAAGGTTCAAGGAACACATAAGGTACCCAAAGGACATACAATGAATATCATAGAAGAACAGGAAATTTGCAACAACACAAGTGCACACCCAAACCAAATTCTGAATGAGCAAACAGAACTAAAGCATACAAAATATCTAGGAAACTTTATAGACACTCTAAAAGAAAGAGGGTAACATTTTAGCATTTCATGACAAGTAAAAGGAAATAGAATACTCAACACAAATATCGTTGTACAAGAAACACAAATTTATAGTTATACTATCCTTGTAATTTACTTATTATTGCTGATTTTCTGCAAGTAAAATTCGTTGTAAATGTGTAAACATTACTAGAGAAAACTGTAAAACATATATAAGTGCTACATAAATGCTATTATAAATGTTACCAATAGCACTGAGAGATAAAGACACTCCACAAGATAACAGTTAATATACATCATAATATCTGAGATGTAAAGCAAGTAACTACTTCCACATAAAAAAAGACATATAATTCCGTATTACAATATAGATGTAAGCAACATACATTTTTATGAAAAGTTGCACCATCATTGCAGGATCACCTGAAAATTGCAAAATGCCTAAACAAGTTTGTCTTAATAAGACATATAATGAATTAACAAAGTATCAATAGAAAATCAGCAAGAATTTGGAAGAAATTGTGTGAGATAAGTCAGTGCTGCATGAAAGCCAACTCATACACCACTGTGAGTCACAAACACCCTATAAAGACATAGTCCCACACTGAAGAGGTGTCACAACTGGATGATGAAAGGGACACTAACAATGAGGCAGAGAAAGGGAGGGAATACATTCCTTCTTCTAACCATTTAGGTCAACATTTATATCTGTTTTAACAGAAATACTGGTTGCCTTATTGTATGTGAACTCTGATGATCAGAACATTATGACCACTAACTGTCTCAAGGTCAAAAGCCACTTACTGCTGATGTGGGCATGCGACATGGCAAAGAAAGTAAAAAAGTGTAGCAGGGAATCAGTCTACTGACAAAATTGCCACAAATGGAGCAACAGAAATGTGCCGCTTGGTCGGATGAATCACGTTTCTGATTACATCAAATGGTTCGAATGGCTCTGAGCACTGTGGAACTTAACTTCTGAGGTCATCAGTCCCCTAGAACTTAGAACTACTTAAACCTAACTATCCTAAGGACATCACACACATCCACGCCCGAGAAAGGGTTCGAACTTGCAACCGTAGCAGTCGCATGGTTCCAGCTCGGCCACTGCGGTTGGCTCTGATTACAACAGGTTGATGGTTGTGCCAAGATATACCATCATTGAGATGACTAGGCTGCTTGAGACATGCACAGCTACAAAGATGCAGGGCAGGCGAGGAAGTACTATACTCTGAGGGGCATTAACCTGGGCTTCTACAGGATTGTTGTGTTTATAATTTTAAGTTTATTGGTTCAAATGGATCTAAGCGCTATGGGACTTAACATCTGAGGTCATCAATCCCCTAGACTTAGAACTACTTAAACTTAACTAACCTAAGGAATCATACACATCCATGCCCGAGGCAAATTCGAACCTGCGACCATAGCAGCTGCGTGGTTCTGGACTGAAGCACCTAGAACTGTTCGGCCCAGCAGCCAGATTTTAAGTTTAACTAAGCTTTTTGTACCAAGATGTTTTTGCTCAATAAGGATAAGTCATTACATGAGTTCAATTCTAAAAATTTGCATCATTCTCCTACCATACATGACCTCCCATTGTCTTATCATTTAATTTTTAGATATATTTTTATACATAATCCATACCCACTGTTTTAGTTGTATTTTTACCCTGTATCTCTTTAATCTGATGTACTCTGTCAAGTTGGCTTTTAGGCATTTTTGCCAGTTCTCCACATTCATATGTTATTTTATCATTCTTATATTTTTAGTTCTAGTGTGTACTGATATCATGAACCACAATTATGTAAGTGAATGGACCACTCTTTTGTGGCTATTTACTGAAGTTTCCCACCTTGCTCGGTCCTACATCAGCGGCTTCCACCACAATCAGCTGGCTTCTGGGTCATTTGCACCAGTCACTTCTGTGTCATGCTGTCGAGGCAGGCACTGTGGTTGCTGGACCTCAGCTTGAGTTCAGTTACCTATTTATTTATGATATAATTTTCATTTCTGTCTGAAATCCTCTCCAAAGTTAGGATTTTTGTTCCAGTCCCATGGATTTGTTAGATGTGGGTGTGTCCTCCCATGACTGGCCCCTCTGACCACCACACATTTATGTTCTCATAATTTTGTGAGTAAACCACTTTCCACAACAGTGGGTTTCATTTTAGTATGTCAACCCCATGGCACTTGTGCATTTGTAGCCCCTCCTATTGTTCACAGTTGGTGGAACCTGAAGATGAAGCTTTAAGCTTCAAAACTACTCATGTAATAAATTAAGAAAATTACTGGCAACTGAAGTCGATTTTTATTCTATAAATATGTTTCCCAGCTGCAGATATGCATCTGTGCAAATACTTTGTAATACTTTAGTTATTAGGAGCCTACACAAAAATAATTAATTATTAAACAACTGCAGTTGTCACTCACGAACCTCGATGAGAGTATATTCTGGAGTGCAGTGTAAGCAGTTGCATTAGGAAAAATATTAGCTGCAGCCAAACGAACATCTGGATCTTCATCCTGGAGAAGTTTCACCTGCCAAATACAATACAGTTATATACCTGTCTGACATAAAATATTCAGTAACACAGAGGAAGCTATATTTTAATACCACGTAACAATGAAAAATGTTTTTGGTCGAAAACCCTGAAAAGTGCTGCATAGTGTTATACTGTGAGAGAAGGTGGCAGTGAAAAATCTGTTCAACTGATAGCCCTGACAACAAAAGTCTGTGTCAGTATCTATCAGTTATAGCTTATTCACAACATCCTGGATTAAGGATACCTACTTCTGGATCAGCTGTAGCTGGTAGAAGTCAGTTGACTTCATAAACCAGTATTTCACATTCAGTTGCAGCCAACATTGGCAATCTGGCAGTACAGTACTCGGGTGTACAGTACCAATTATAAACTGATTGTCATGCTGTGCCAAACCAGTAAGTACATGCATAGTGCCAGCACTGCACGAGGAAAATGCTGTACATTTCCCCAGTACTGTCACTCTGCCTGCATCTGTCTATGTGTTGGGCTTTGGTCAGCAGAGTCTGGTTCCTCTGCTTCCTCCAACCCAATGAAAACTCATCCAGGATGTCATGAACAAACTATATGCAGTGTGCTGAACAAAAGTAGTAACTCAATGAGCATTAGATATACACTATCCAATCAGAAGTATCCAGACACTCATATCAAATGTGGGGTATGGACCACTACATATTAGGAGAGATGGGCATGCCAGTATAAAAAGAGGTGGGGAGTACAGTGTTGTCAGTAGAGAAGCAGAATAGCACAATAGGTTGGCCAGCAGAGCTCACTGACTTTCAGAGTCATATTTAGTATGTCAGAGATACACCAAATGATGCAGGAAGCCTACACTGATGAGTGCTTAAGCTGTATTCAGTGTTACATATGGTTCATACGGTTAAAAATGGCTGGATGGAAGTTAATGATGACTCTCATTCAGGACGCGCTTCGACGTCTACCGACACACTTCAGCCATTCTATAGCTGCCAAAGTCAACTGTCTGTGACGTGACTATGAAGTGGAAACATGAAGGAACAACTAAAGCTAAACCATATCCAGGCAGACTTTGTATGCGACAGACAGGGACCACTGAGCACTGCAGAGGGTGGTTGTAAAGAATCACTTGAAATCAATGCAAGAAGTCACTCGTGGGTAGTGCTACCAAAAGTACAGCTTGCACACTAACTACAGTTAGGGTGTCAGAAAGAATGAGGAAGATTGGTCGAACAGCTTATTGTAAACCATGTATGAGGTCTGTTAAAAAAATTCTGGAACATTCATAATTTCGGGCCAATCGCGTGTTGGAGCAAAAGGTTTGGCATACCTACACACACATATGTTTAATGTGTAACAGCCAGAAGTTTTATTGTCATATGTCTATTAGTTATTTTTCAGTGCTGTATCGAGTAGAAAGTTGTGTCACACAGTTTGGAAATTTCGGATGGCAAAGTTCGAAGAGCAATGCGTCTTTGAGTGAAACTCAAGAACACCTTTATAGATACACACAGAATGATGCAGGAAGCCTATGGTGACGAGTGCTTAAGTTGTATTCAGTGTTACAAATTGTTCACATGGTTTGAAAATGGCCAGACAGAAGTTAATGATAACTCTCATTCAGGACGACCTTCGACGTCTACTGACAACACTCTTGTCAGGAACATTAATAAAACTGTGCATACCAACTGAAGACTGACTGTCAGAGAAATTGCAGAAGAATGTAACACTTCAGTTTGATCATGTCATGAAAACCTGACACAGCATCTTGGAATACATCATGTTGCAACCAAGTAAGTCCCGTGACTCTTCGAGTCAAAACTAGAAAGACCTTCATCTCACAATCTGTGGAAAGCTTTTGAATCGCACAAATGAGAACGAGATGTTCCTTAAGAGAATCTTAATGGTGATGAGATTTGGGTCTACAGTAATGATGTTGAGACTAAGTTCAGTCTTCACAAAGGGGCGGGAGAGGTTCTCCAAGATCAAAAAAGGCTCACCAGGTTAGGTCAAATGTCAGAGCTCATGCTGATAGTTCTCTTTAACTTTGAAGGCTTAGTTCATTATGAACTGATGCCACAGGGACAAACTGTTAATCAATGATACTATCAGGATGATTTGTGATGCCTGCAAAAAAATGAGAGAAGGAAATGGTCTGAAATGTGGCAAGACAATCAAGACTCTTGCATAATAATAATGCACCTGCCTATTCCTCCCTCTTGGTGTGTGACTATTGCACAAAAAACAAAATCACTGTGCTGCATCATCCCCCATACTCTCCAGACCTGGTTCCCACAGACTTTTTTATTTCCAAAGTCGAAAATCCGAATGAAAGGATGAAGATTTGCAATGATATATGAGATAAAGGAAAATTCGTGCGATCCAGCGAGAGCTGTACCGAGGCTGCGTCCAAAAGTGGGAACAGCATTGGGAGAGGTGAATCAATTGTTGAGGAGAGTATTTCAATGGAGATCACACACAATAAGTAAAAGGTTAGCGTAGAAAAATTTTGTGGGCAAAGTTCCAGAATTTTTTGAACAGACCTCGTATTTCTGTGGTCAGTGCTAACTGACACTTGATGTAGTGTACATAATGATGCCACTGGACAGTGAATGACAGGAAATGAGTGATTTGGAGTGATGAATCACACTATACCATGGGGCAATCTGATCAAACAATTTAGGTCTGGAAAATGCCAGGAGAACATTACCTCCCATCACTCTGTGCCAGCAGTGAAGTGCGGAGCAGATGGCAGTATGATGTAGTGGGACTTTGAATTTCACCACACTACACTCGTTCCCTCAAATATAAATTATACCATCACAGCTGTATGAGTGTTTTATGGCAGAGAAAATATAAGAAAATGAAGGTTCAAAAATTGTAACTCTTTTTGTTTTCTACCCACTATTGTCTCTTGAGAGCAAAAGCTTAACTTCACTTATTTGCTAGTCTTGGTATGATTCAGATGTAAAAACTTATTCGTTGTACCCAGTCTGATTAAGACGTAAAAACTTATTGATGTGCAGACATATAGTATTGTGGAAGCTTGTATGAAATTTGGAGGATGGAAGCAGCCGTAAAATACATTTCATTCAATATCAAGATGGTATTCGTTTGTAGATATTAGTAATTCCTGGACGATGAAATTTACTGCAAGATTTTGGAGCACCTACAACTTTTTCATGCACAAATGAAACAGGAGAGTGTTGGAGAACAAGATCCAGATGCTGCACAAGAGAAGACATATTAAATTGGTAATGAATGAACTCTTATCTATGCAATTTCCCCCTGTTAATCACATTTTGTTATTCTCTGTTCTCTTTCAAATAATTTTAGTGGTGGAAATTTGTTTGACTCTTGCCCAGAAACGCCACAAGGACCACCCCAACAATAGCTTTCTGAATCATGAAGTCCGTTAGCTTTTCTGTAATAGGAAGTCCGATTTGCATTTGATTCTTTCCCGTTTTAATGATCGTTAACAATTTTAAAACTCCGTTTTTATTCACCATTTCTTCCCACATTTTCAACCTTTTCTTTTCTTTTCCTTTTTATTAACCACTACAATGGTATGGGGGTGTTTCACTTGGTTAGGTTGTGGTCCCATTACTGTGCTTAAGAAGGTCACAAACACATTTTACAGCAATGAGCACTACACACAGTAGAGAAACAGTTTGGAGCAATGTTTGTTTGTATGCACCCTGTCATAAAGCAGCATCAGTGAGGTAGTGCTTTGTGGATAATAACATTCCTGAAATGGATTGTCCTGTCTAGAATCTCAACCTGAACCCAATGGAACACCTTTGGGAAGAATTAGAACATTGACTTGACTCCAGACCCCACCATATAGCACCACTACCTTGTCTGGTTTCAGGTATTGAGGAAGAACAGACTACTGTTCCTCCACCCACATTCAGGCAAATCACTGAAAGTGTTTACAGCAGAATTAAAACTGTAATAAAGATGAAGGGGTGGACACACCCCATATTAAAGTCCACTAATAGGTGACTGGCTACTTTTGATCAGATAGCAGATAACTTTAACTTGCTATCACTGTTGGTATATGCTTTGGAATGAATTTTTATTCAAAACTGAAGCAAATCAGCCATTCAGTAAACTGTATTTTATCTGTCACTTGCTACACTATGTGATCAGAAGTATCTGGACATCCCTAAAAACATATGTTTTTCATATTAGGTGCACTGTGCTGCCACCTACAGCCAGTTACTCCATATCAGCAATCACAGTGGTCATTAGACATCGTGAGAGAGCAGAATGGGAAGCTCCACAGAACTCATGGACTTTGAATGTGGTCTGGTGATTGGGTGTCACTTGTGTCATACTGTCTGTATGAAAGATTTATACACTCGTAAACATCCCTAGGTCCACTATTTCTGATGTGATAGAAAAGTGGAAATGTGAAGGGACATGTACAGCACAAAAGTGTACAGGCTGACCTTGGCTGTTGACTGAGAGAGATCGCTGACAGTTGAACAGGGTCCTTAATGTGTAATAGGCAGACATCTATCCAGAACATCACACAGGAATTAAAAACTGCAAGTACTATGACAGTTAGGTGGAGCTGAGAAAACTTGGATTTCATGGTTGAGCAGTTGCTCATAAGCCACACATCATGCCAGTAAATTCCAAATGATGCCTCGCTTGGTTGTAAGGAGCACAAACATTGGACAACTGAACAGTGGAAAAACGTGTAGATTGACGACACACAGTACACAATATGGTGATCCGATGGCAAGGTGTGGGCATGGCAAATGTCTCGTGAATGTTATCTGCCAGCGTGTGTAGTGCAACAGTAAAATTCGGAGGCGGTGGTATTATGGTGTGATTGTGGTTTTCATGGATAGAGCTTGCACCCCTTGTGGCAATATCACAGCACAGGCCCACAATGGTGTTTTAAGCACCTTCTTGCTTCCCACTGTTGAAGAGCAATTCAGGGATGGCAATTGCATCTTTCAATATGATCGAGCACCTGTTCATAATGCATGGCCTGTGGCGGAATGGTTACATGACAATAACTTCCCTGTAATGGACTGGCTTGCACAGAGTTCTGACCTGAATCCTATAGAACACCTTTGGTATGTTTCGGAATGCCAACTTTCCTCAGTGTAGCACCCCGTGAAGAATGGGCTGCAATTCCCCAAAAAACCTTCCAGCATCCGACTGAACGTATTCATGTGAGAATGGAAACTGTCATCAAGGCTAAGGGTGGGCTAACACCATACTGAATTCCAGCATTACTGATGGAGGGCACCACAAACTTGGAAGTCATTTCCATCAAGTGTCCGAATACTTTTGATCACATAGTGTACACTTCCAAATGGTTATCTTCTGTAAGGTAGAAGATGAGGTACTGGCAGAAGTAAAGCTGTGAGGATCTCATTCTGCATTATAGGTTACTTTATACATCCCCAGGATATATGAAGTAATATCATGTATGTGAAGTCTATACAAGGACCAGAACTTGCTAGAAATCATAAGCTGTTGGTGATGAAAACTAGGTTCAGGAAACAAGCTAAACTTAAAACCAAGAAACTCAAGTCGATTAAACTGAAGGAATTTCAGAAGGAAGAGAAAAACCTTAATATGCAGAATTGGTGATGACCAGGTTTCATAGTAGAATTGATGAGGATGAGGATATGAATGTCATTTGGATTAGATGGAAATCAATATTTCTACAGTCAGTAGAAGACATATGTGGGAATGTAGCAGCAGATACAAGGAAGAATAGAACAAATTGGTGGAATGAGGAAGCGAAGTGGGTGGCAGACAAATTGCGGATTTGTGGTGTGTGCAGCTCATGACGTGCATTTGTAATCCATTTGGTATGTGTAAAGGAGACATGTCAAATATTTATAATACAGTTACAATGACTTTTACACTAATAAATAATAACACTAAAATAAATAATAACACTGCAATGATATTTCTTAGAATATGAAACACATTATATGCAGCTCCAATTTCCAGTCCATCCAGCATGAATTCATCCACTGAAAATTAACATTTTAGTGAAAGTACTTCATATAGCTTTCTTTTAAGGGGATGTAAATTCATCTGCATTTAATTGTTCCCTTTTAATTTATTACAAGTTTTAATTCTCATGTATTGAGTTCCCTGGGCATGTAGTTTCTTCTATATCTTGGTTGTTGTGAACGATCTTAATCTGTTCACATTTTGACTGTTTGGTTTTGAATTGTATCAAGTGAGTCTTAGGTATGTTTAGATTCAACCCATTTAGCTGAAACTCAGTTTGTAAGGTACTATGGAACTGATGAGGAGCTGATATTTAATGGCATCTGTGAACAGAACTGATAGGGAACTGATATTTAATGGTAAGTTATCAACATACAAGAGAAATAGGACTGGGCCTAATATTGAGCCTTGTGGAATACCCTGAGATACTTTTTTTTCGAGTCAGAAAGAAAACTTGCGTCATTTAAAGAGATGCTAACTCTTTGCTTTCTGTTTGATAACTAAGATTCAAGCCTTTGTAGTGCACTGCTGCTAATGCTGTACTTTTTAAGTTTGTAAGTAAGCAATGCATGGTTTACAGAATCCAATGCCTTTGTTAGGTTGCAGAAAATTCCTGCCACTTTATTTCTCTTGTCTAATGATGTACTTATTTTCTCAATGAAACTGTTCACTTTATCTGTAGAGCGTTTCCCTACTGAAACCAATTGATTGTTTAGAATAATAGAATATCTAGTTTTGGATTTGGGCAACAGCAAGTTTTTCAGATATTTTAGATGTGACTGGGACAATTGAGATAGGATGATAGTTTACCATGATCTCTCTTGATCCCTTCTTGAAGAGTGGTTTGACTTAAACATGTTTCCATACCTCTGGGAAACAGCCCTCTTCAAAACATTGCTTTATTATTTGAGCTAGTGGATTTGCAATTTTATTGTGTACCACTTTAACAACTTGGATGGACATTCCATCACAACCTGCAGATGTCTTGTTCTTTAATGTTAGTATAGCATTTTCTACATCTTCCACAGAAAATTTTAAAAATTTTGTAAAGCTTTCAGAGTTTTCAGTTGGGCCAAAGGGATTTATTTACTTGGTTGTGATAATCTGTTACATCTACATCTATGAAGAATTTGACCACATAGCCTTTGTCTTCTTATTTTTATGGTTTCAAACTAGCCTGTTATTTGCCAGCTGTTTTGTTGCATTGACAACTCTTTTACATATGACTTCATAGAGTCTAACGTATTCAATGAAATCAGTATCTTTATTATATTTTAATTCTCTGTGCAGTTGCCATTTCCTTACACTGACAATTTTTTATGCCCTGGGTAATCCACTTTAATTTATTTGTAATTTTATTGCTGCAGAATCTAGGTGGAAATGTTTCATTAAATACATCAAGAAAACAAGTTAGAAATGTCTCAAAGTTTTCATCACTTCTGTTACAATGATTGAAAGGTCATTTTTTTCTCTTTTAGTTTCGTACTAAATATTAGCAAGTCTTCTTTGCCAAAGTTGCTTCTCACATGGGTTCTCATACATGAAATGTTCCTGTCTGTGGCAGCTCAATGAACAATGCAACATGATCTGAAATACCTATGTCTAGACAAAATTTATACACATCCTCAATGCATAATTAGTTAGAACATTGTCAATACAGGTTGCATATTGGCCATTGTGTCTGGTAGACTCAAAGAAATTCAATTTGAAACCACATTTCTTTACTAAGTCATTGAATCTTGAAGCATAGCTACTATAAAATGTGATCTCTGTATTAAAATCAGCAGTATTACATTTTTTTCTCTACAAAGGTCTTCTAGCACAATTTGAAGCTTAAATAAGAATAGTTTTGTTGTTGGCATTCCAGGGATTCTGTATATTGAGCTTATTAAAACATTTGCTAGAGAGTCCACTATTTCTGCACAACAGCTCCCAAACACATTTTTCATTTAAATAATTAAAAAAATGGTCGCATAATTTATATCATTATATAGATGTTTACATGAGCCCCCACATGACTTGTTTCTTCTGCAAAAGCTACTTACTAACCTGAAGTTCCCTATTTCATTTAAAATTTTAATTATGTTCTCAGTAAACTAGTGCTCAAATAAACAAACAACTCTAATATCTGCACATTCTGTCAGAGTGATTTCCAGTTCATCTATTTTGGAGCTTTTATTATTTGAAGCATCAGTGTTTTAACACTAGTGCAACCCATTTGTGAATACTGCCACAGAGTTTGGAATCCCAACCAGGTTGGGTTAAAGGAAGATATCGAAACAATGCAGAGATGGACTGCTGGATTTGTTACCACTGGGTTTGATCAACATGCAAGTATTGCAGAGGTGCTTCATGAAGTAAATAAAAGTGTGAATCCCTGGAAGGAAAATGACATTCTTTTCAAGGAACACTATTGAGAGAATTTAGAGTGTCAACATTTGAAACTGACAGAAGAACTATTCAACTGCCACCAACATTCACTGCCAGAGATGAGATGTGCAAAGTTAGGGCTTGTACGGAGGCCTACAGTCATGTTTCCCTCACCCTATTTGCGAGTGGAACAGGAAAGGAAATGACTTGTAGTAGTACAAGGTACCCTCTGCCACACACCATACAGTGGCTTGTGGAGTGTGAATGCAGATGTAGGTGCAGACACAATCATAGGACACTACTTTTCTCCATTTTGTGCAGAGCACAGTTTTACATTTCTGAAAATTTAAAACCATTTGCAAAGCTTTGCATCACTTCGAACTCTTGTCTAGAACTGACTGGATATTTGTGCAGCTTGTTTCAGAGTGTACTTCACTACATATAACTGCAACATCCCCAAAACGTATTAGGTTATTGGTACCATTCATATTGCCTGCCATGTCATTAATACAACGTGAACAACAAGGGCCCCAGTGCACTTGTCTGATCCGCAGCTCGTGGTCTTGCTGTCGCATTCTCGCTTCTTGAGCACAGGGTCCCAGGTTCGATTCCCGGTGGGATCAGGTATTTTCGCCTGCCTCATCATTTTATCATCGTTCATGAAAGTGGCGAGTTTGGACTGAGCAAAGGTTGGGAATTTGTACGGGTGCTGATAACCGCGCAGTTGAGAGCACCCCACAAACCAAACATCACGATCATCATCATTGTCATCGTACTTGTCTGGGGCACACATCAAGTTACTTGTACTTCTGTCAGTGACTCTCTGTCTGAGATAACATGTTCTATTCTACTTACCAAGAAAAACTAAAACCAGTCATATATTTTCTATGATACCAAATGTAGCTGTACTTTTGTCAATAACTGTTGGTCTGGTACCAAGTCAAATGCTTTTTGGAAATTACAAAATACCGCATCTACCTCATGGACTTGATATGCGACTATTTAGGATGTCACATGGGAAAAATGGAAGTTCAGTTTCAAACAACTGATGTTTTCAGAATATGTTGTGGTTGGCATGGGGGAAGTCACTCTGTTCAAGATAACTCATTATGTTTGAGTTCAGAACATGTTCTAGAACTCTACAATCAATTACCATCAATGACAAGGGTTGGCAGTTTTGTGGATCACTTCTGCTACCCTTCTTGTAGACATGTGTGACTTGTGCTTTCTTCTAATAATTGGGCACCATTTTTTTCTCAACTGATCTATAGTATGTTATGGTTAAAATGGGAGCTAACCAGCTGCACATTCCGTACAGCATCTGACAAGAATCCACTGGACTCTGGAGCATTGTTTGCTACTTTGCACTTGGTTTACTTATGAAATATAGATGTGTATATAAACACAAAACTAGGAAATTGTAAGCTTTTAATTACATATATTCTACACTTTCTGCAATCTAGTGCCAGAATAAGCTAAAGAAGGACTACACAAAAACAATTGTTTAATATATTTTATGAGATGTAATAGTCTCCTGACACAATGAATTTTTATTTTCTTTTGTGAACATCTTTTATACTGAAATGACAGATAATGTTTCAAACAAAACAGGTCTCCTTCATGAAATAAGTTGTTGAAATGACCAACATAGATAAAATAAATAATTGAAAATAAATGAATAGCTGAAGTGTTTATCTTTCCGAATTAGAGCCCTATTTCCAAACATTTTACAGGACTAAAGTACAAAAACCTACACCAGGAGGAGAGGATGGAGATTTGTGTGTGTTCCAAATACAAGGTAAGTGATTATACCACACAAGAGACATAGAGAAAAATATACATACTTGTGAATGTAGAAGCACGTATTTTACATCTGTACAGGATATGCTGAATAATGGTAACACTGGCACAAGCAAACAAAGTCCATCAGCAACTCCTTTCCGCAACTCTTCATTGCTGGTAGGATTGGTGACAATTTGTGACATGACATTTGCTACCATGAGTAGCTCCTGAAGTCTTTGACTCCCTGGTCCACTCTGTTTTGCAGAAGCAGCCAGTACACAACTCAGGAGGTGTATTGCTGCTGCCTGCATTCCACTGCTTGTACACCTACAAGAATTTTAATATAAGAACAACCTCTACACAAGACACAATATGAGGCTCATTCAATAAGTAATGCAATATTTTTTTTCTGAAAGTAGTTTTGTTTCATTCAGGATTCCAGTACACGACATTATTCCCCATTATTTGGCTACAAAACCCTTTTTCTCAACACAACCTCCATTCAATGAAACAGCCCTATGCCACCATATTGGGAGGGTCTATATTCTACATGGTACCACTCTACTGCTACATGTCAGAGCTACTAGTGTCTTATTCCATCAATAAGCTTCCCATCATCCGCATACTGCTTTCCATGGAGTCCATCCTTCATTGGGTCAAACAGGTGGAAGTCGGAAAGTGTGAGATCCAGGCTGTAGAGTGGATGAGCAAGAACAGTCCAATGAAGTTTTGTGAGCTCCTCTTAGGAGTGCACACTTGTGTGAGACCTTGTGTTGTGATGGAGAAGGTGAAGTTTGTTTGAATTTTTGTCGTGACAAACATGTGGAAGTCATTTCTTCAATTTCCTGAGGGTACACAATACACTCGAGAGTTGATTGTTGCATCATGAAGGAGGACATCTAACAGAAGCCCTTCAGACTTTCAGAAGACCATCGCCTTGACTTTACTGGCTTTGAATTATTTATTTGAAGGAGAGGTGGTGTAGCACCACTCTATGAATTCCATTTTGTTTCTGATTCAAAGTGATGAACCCTTCTTTCATCAGCAGTGATGAAGTGTGACAAAAAATGGTCATGATCAACCACATAACATGTTAGCAATTCATTGTTCTTTATGGTGTTTCGTTAAGTAGCGAAGAGCCCAGTACACCTTTCAGAAGGCTAACTGTTGGACAAACACATCAGTACTACCAACAGAGATATCCAGCTGAGAAGCAAGGTAATTGATTGTGGTCTGTTGATCACCTCAAATGAGAGTGTTCTCACATTCCAACATTGCAGGAATCACAGATATGTGTGGTTGAGCGCCACGTGAGAGATTGGACAGGTCTGTGTGACCTTGTGGCAAAAATGACAGACACCTTGCCCAATGACTGACCATGCTTTTGTTCACTGTCAGGGCTCTGTAGACATTCTGAAAGTGCTTATGAATATCTGTGCTGCTCTAATTTCCGCCAAAAGAAACTTGAGGACAACTCTCTGTTTGGAATGCATCTCTGTTACAGATGCCATTTTTAAGGCTACATATAGTGCTACCACCTATTGAAACTTCGTGAAATTATAGGGGCTGAAGTGGGAATATTCCACGATGCTCCACAACAAATTCCACATTTTTTAATCTGAAATTGGATGAGAAAAAGATGTATTGCATTATTTATTGTGTGACCTTCATAATTCACTCGTTCATTCATTCTGTTCCATAGATTCTTTCAAGAAGAAGAACCTTCAGCAATGTGGAAACTAGTCAGCAGGTATATGTTAACAAATGACAAACAAAGGAAGGCAACTTAATCTGTAAACTGTATTAAGAGCAAACTATTATTGCGATGTTTCTTGCTATTCGTTTTTAAAGACAGCTAAATTTAGTTAAGTAAATTAAAGCTACTGCCTCCTCTGTTATACTAGATAGATACTGTTAACCTGCTATTGGTGGCTTAATATTACTTGATTACACAGCTACTTTTCTAAGACAGTCCTATTTACAGTACATTTCCACTTGCCATGTAGATACCAGAACTGATCACTCCATGAAATTAGGTATTGACATAATTTGTAGAAATAGTGACTAATGAGGCATGTTTTTAATTTTCTTTTGAAGTGGTATGAATGCCCAATTCTTACTTTATGTGAGATGGGCACCTGTTGAATTTCTTTTAATGGTTCTGAACCCTAAACAATGAGGCAAACTTTACATGAAAATTTTACTGTGAGTGTGGGTCCCAGCCCTGTTGAAAATGATTTTTATCATCAACAACAAAAGCCATTAAGGTAGGGAGTAAATGTATTGGGAAGTGAGTGTAAGAATTCCAATATCCTTACAAATGCTTCTGCAATATCCTCACTGCTCCCTTCTGCTAAACAAGCACTTTGTGTACTTTACGTGCACTGTCCCAAATGGCTTGTCACACTGTCAGGTGGCTTGCGGATTATGGATGTAGATGTAGATAACTGCATAAGACAAGTAGCGGAAATAGACAAAATAAGCCACTACTCTTGTCAGTAAGTCAACATAATGAGAGATGCTTTTAAGGACATAAGATGCTGAAATGAGATTCTTAATAAGTTTATCTGGTTGTGGATTTCCTTTTAACTTACCCAGTCGGACTGTGTAGAAATTTTATACATTTCACTTAATGCATTGATGTCTGTTTCTGGTGCTGAAATATTATTATTGCCTCATAACCCTATAGCAAGAGTGTGCATAATCAAACAGTGCATGATGCAAGTGCCTCCACGGCTGTCCTAACAAGGTTGTCTCGAACATGGACAGACGACACAGCAAGTGCTGTGCTGTCTGCACAACAGCCCAGTACAAGCTCAGTGCATGGGGCCCTTGGTCTCATATGTTTTCCTGCTTGTTATATGCTCTCCTACAAGACTGCGCATTGGTGTGTTCTATAGTTATCAGGCTTTGTACTATTCTGTACTTCATTTACTATGACTATGAATCTTTTCATGTGGAAGCAGAACAAAACTTGGTTAGTATTATTTTTGATATTATATCTGTACAACATTACAAGATACTTGGCAACAAGTGTGGTACTCTACTTTACATGTTTTCTTCCTAGGTTTGATATACAGCCAATATGTAAGTGGAAGAAATTCTTCAGCCTCTTGTTGAACAACAGTGTGCTCACACTATAGAGTTACAACACATTGCTTATTATGAAACTGCATAATATACGTCTTCATAAGATTAAGGCTTAACTGTTAGCTGCAAGCCACAAGTAGGCTTGATTAGATACCTTAAGCACTGAAAGTGTTAAGACTTCTCTGACAGAAAGTTTTAAGTGGCGCCAAAACCAACCTAGTAATGACAGCTATTGAGTAAGTAAGCAATAAAAGTAACAGCTTGTGAACAGTCACTGATACATTTCACTCACCACAAGTAATCATTCAAAGTAATACAAAGTACCACTGTCATGTTTTCTATACAGTATGCATCACACATTACAAAATCTGAACTTTTGCATATTGACAAGAAGTTTTTTATCTATATAGCACATTTGTTATTTCTTTTATGATTTTATTTTGTGATCCACACCCACAATGTGAGAGTATCATTAGGATGTAGAGCTAGTTAGAAAAATGATATTTACTTAATTTTATCCATTTCTGTCACTTTTTCTTCCATGACAGTATTACTTTTGTAAAATAAAGAACAACTGCCTTTAGTCACAATCGTGATTTTATTTCAATGTACAATGCATTTCAAGCCCTGGGTGCTCATCATCAGGTGCTTTGACAGTCTATATCAATTATTTTTCCAGATTTCGGTTAATTCTGTTCTGTTTCCAGTGGTGAATACAGTTTGTGCTGTGGAACAAAACGTGTATACAGGGTGTTACAAAAAGATATGGCCAAACTTTCAGGAAACATTCCTCACACACAAAGAAAGAAAATACGTTATGTGGACATGTGTCCAGAAATGCTTAGTTTCCATGATAGAGCTCATTTCATTACTTCTCTTCAAATCACATTAATAGTGGAATGGAAACACACAGCAACAGAACGTTCCAGCATGACTTCAAACACTTTGTTACAGGAAATGTTCAAAATGTCCTCTGTTAGCGAGGATACATGCATCCACCCTCTGTTGCATGGAATCCCTGATGCGCTGATGCAGCCCTGGAGAATGGCATATCGTATCACAGCCGTCCACAATACGAGCACAAAGAGACTCTACATTTGGTAACACGGTTGCGTAGACAAAAGCTTTCAAGTGCCCCCATAAATTAAAGTCAAGAGGTTTGAGGTCAGGAGAGCGTGGAGGCCATGGAATTGGTCTGCCTCTACCAATCCATTGGTCACCGAATCTGTTGTTGAGAAGCATACAAACACTTCGACTGAAATGTGCAGGAGCTCAATCTTGCATGAACCACATGTTGTGTCGTACCTGTAAAGGCACATGCTCTAGCAGCACAGGTAGAGTTTCCCGTATGAAATAATGATAACGTGCTCCATTGAGCATAGGTGGAAGACTGTGGGGCCCAATCGAGACATCACCAACAATGCCTGCCTAAACGTTCACAGAAACTCTGTGTTGATCACGTGATTGCACAATTGCGTGCGGATTCTCGTCAGCCCACACTTGTTGATTGTGAAAATTTACAATTTGATCATGTTGGAATGAAGCCTCATCTGTAAAGAGAACACTTGCTCTGAAATGTGGATTGACACATTGTTGCATGAACCATTTGCAGAAGTGTACCCGTGGAAGCCAATGAGCTGCTGATAGTGCCTGCACGTGCTGTACATGGTACGGAAACAACTGGTTCTCCAGTAGCACTCTCCATACAGTGACGTGGTCAACGTTACCTTGTAAACAGCAATTTCTCTGACACTGACATTAGGGTTATTGTCAACTGCACGAAGAATTGCCTCGTCCATTGCAGGTGTCCTCATCATTCTAGGTCTTTCCCAGTCACGAGTCATAGGCTGGAATGTTCCGTGCTCCCTAAGACGCTGATCAATTGCTTCAAACTTCTTCCTGTCGGGACACCTTCATTCTGGAAATCTGTCTCGAAACAAATGTGCCGCACCACGGCTATTGCCCCGTGCTAATCCATACATCAAATGGGCACCTGCCAACTCCGCATTTGTAAACATTGCACTGACTGCAAAACCACGTTCGTGATGAACACTAACCTGTTGATGCTACGTACTGATGTGCTTCATGCTAGTACTGTAGAGCAATGAGTCTCATGTCAACACAAGCACTGAAGTCAATATTACCTTCCTTCAATTGGGCCAACTGGCGGTGAATCGAGGAAGTACAGTACATACTGACGAAACTAAAATGAGCTCTAACATGGAAATTAAGCATTTACGGACACATGTCCACATAACATCTTTTCTTTATTTGTGTGTGAGGAATGTTTCCTGAAAGTTTGGCCATGCCTTTTTGTAACACCCTGTATATGTTCATAGACATTTTTAATCAAACAATGGAAAATCCATACAGGGGAGATGCTGAGTTGCAGATAGGCACAACAAAAAGACTCACAATTCAAACTTTCGGCCATAAAGGCCTTCATCAACAATACACAAAAAACACACACACACACACACACACACACACATACACACACGCGCGCGCGCGCGCTCGCAAATGCAACTCACACGCGACTGCACTCCCAGGCAACTGAAACCACACTGCGAGCAGCAGCATCAGTGCATGACGGGAGTGGTGACTGGGTGGAGGTAAGGAAGAGGCTGGGGTGGGGAGTGGGAGGGTTATTATGGTGGGGTGGTGGACAGGAAAGTGCTGCAGGCTGGAGGGATGGCATGAGAGAGGTGGGGAGAGAGGGAGGGAGTGGCAGAAAAGGAGAGAAATAAAAAGACTGGGTGTGGTGCTGGAATGATGGCCGTCTAGTGCTTTAATGGGAACAGGGAAGGGACTATATGGCTGAGGACAGTGACTAATGAAGGTTGAGGCCAGGAGGGTTATGGGACCATAGGATGTATTGCAAGGAAAGTTCCCACCTGTGCAGTTCATAAAAGCTGGTGTTGGTGGGAAGGAAGCATGTGCCACAGGCTGTGAAGCAGGCATTGAAATGATGGATATCATGTTTGGCAGTGTTCAGCATCAGGGTGGTCCACTTGTTTCTTGGCCACAGTTTGTCAATGGCCATTAATGTGGACAGACAGCTTGTTGGTTGTCATGCCTTCGTAGACTGCAGCACAGTGGTTGCAGCTTCACAGGGAGCCCTGTCTCTGATGGGATAGGTGATGTTAGTGACCAGACTGGAGCAGGTGCTGGTGGGAGGAGGTATGGGACAGGTCTTCCATCTAGGTATATTACAGGTGTATGAGCCATGAGGTATGGGATTGGTAGCAGGGGTTGTGTAAGGATGGACAAGTATATTGTGTAGGTTTGGTGGATGGTGGAATACCACTGTGGGAAGGGTGAGAAGGATAGTGGGCAGGACATTTCTCATTTCAGGGCACGATGGGAGGTAATCGAAACCATGGCGGAGAATGTAATTCAGCTGCTCCAGTCCTGGGTGGTACTCTCTCTACCTCTTTATGCTCTACCTTCTGAGCTCCTTTCATCTTGTTGTGGAGCCACTGAGTCATCTGTCGAAAGACCTGCCTCGGTCTATCCCACTTCCCACTCCTCACTTCCTGCTTCCTTCCTTACCCCTTCCCACCTCCAGCAGACCAGGCAACAGCTTTTAATAACCAAAAATCAGTCTCACCATGGTCACAGCAATATGTTTTTAGGTGTCTGTGTGATTTTGTGTGTGTGTGTGTGTGTGTGTGTGTGTGTGTGTGTGTACTTCTACACAAAGGGTGCCCTTATGGTAGTGTGTGAGGAGGGTGGGGAGGGGGTTTCTAGAGCTGAAATATGCTGTATTTTTAATACATTGGAAGATGAATATTCACTCATAAGTAGGCATAAATAAGTTCCAGTTCCAACACCTTTAAAAACCTACATAACAACACCTTTTAATTTTTTTAAAGAATAAATTAAAATATACATTTTTTTTCCTTTCCTGGGAGCTAGCAGGGGGGTGGGTGGCTGCCCCTTGCCCCTAGCTATAGGAACTCTTGCTTCTACTACAGAAAGAGCACAAACTTGAAAGATACTATAAATAGTTTTCTCTTGCATGTTTCTATATGCCACACATGTCACCTGTAGGTGAGTTCTTGCCTTTCCCTTATTTTGTGCAAATTTTCAAATACTATGTTCATATCACCAGCATTTTCATCATCCAGTGCAGGTTTTCGCAGCCAATGTTTCTGTTCTTGATGATTTTTGTTAGATGCATATTACATCATGGTCCATGGCATGTTTCTGTGGCCAATGTTTTGTCTCCTAATGTCCTAATGCAGGAGACATCATTAGAGGCTATAAAGACCATGGCCTAATGCCAATAAAACAAAGGTCACTGTCATAATTGACATTTGTTCTGTTCCATGGCCAAGTCTTTCATGGCAAATTCTGGGTCTTAAATTCTTTCCCCTTCCATATCATCCATTTCATTTTGCGGTATGCTGAATATATCCTGATGTCATCTATTGGTCAGTATATTCTCTGTTCTATGACCCTTTCCATTCATGTAGTACACTTCAAATGCATCACAATTCAAAAGTATTATACAATGTCACAAAATTCTGTAAAGATAACAGCGAGTTATGCAAAAGTTTAAGATGTACTGCATGTAATGGGTTGAAGGTGTTGATCTATGTAGGCAGAGATACGTTTTGTGGGGGCTTGGTAACCAGCTACAATGGGCCGGCCAGGATGTTTGGGTTTGTGAATTTTAGGAAACATCCTGGCTGCCCCATTGTAGCTGGTTACCAAGCCCCCACAGAACGTATTTCTGCCTACGTAGATCAACACCTTCATCCCATTACATGCAGTCTCCCATCCTTCATCAAAGACACCAACCACTTTCTCGAATGCCTGGAATCCGTACCCAGTCTGTTACCCCCGGAAACCATCCTTGTAACCATTGATGCCACTTCCCTATACACAAATATCCTGCACGTCCAGGACCTCGCTGCAATGGAGCACTTCCTTTCACGCCGATCACCTGCCACCCTACCCAAAACCTCATTCCTCATCACCTTAGCCAGCTTCATCCTGACCCACAACTTCTTCACTTTTGAAGGCCAGACTTACCAACAATTAAAGGGAATAGCCATGGGTACCAGGATGGCCCCCTCGTATGCCAACCTATTTATGTGATGGAGGACGGAACTGTTCCAGGCAGGGTTCAATTTGGATAGTGTCTTGGGGAGTTGGATCACAGCGGGACCCACCTTCTCTTCCTCAAAATCACCCTCTCCAAACCTTCCAGGAATTTCTCACTTCCAGCCTTGCCTCTCAATCTTTCTTGAAAAACCTTAATCCTACTCCCAACATCACCACAGCCGAAGCCTAGGCTATCCGTGATCTGAAAGCTGACCGATCCATCATCATTCTTCCGGCTGACAAGGGTTCCACGACCGTGGTACTTGATCGTCGGGAGTATGTGGCTGAGGGAGTGCGTCAGCTTTCAGACAACTCTACATACAAAGTTTGCCAAGGTAATCCCATTCCTGATGTCCAGGCGGAGCTTCAAGGAATCCTCAGAACCTTAGGCCCCCTACAAAACCTTTCACCTGACTCCATCAAACTCCTGACCCCACCAACACCTCGCACTCCTACCTTCTTCCTACTTCCTAAAATTCACAAACCCAAACATCCTGGCTGCCCCATTGTAGCTGGTTACCAAGCCCCCACAGAACGTATCGCTGCCTACGTAGATCAACACCTTCAACCCATTACATGCAGTCTCCCATCCTTCATCAAAGACACCAACCACTTTCTAGAACGCCTGGAATCTGTACCCAGTCTGTTACCCCTGGAAACCATCCTTGTAACCATTGATGCCACTTCCCTATACACGAATATCCCGCACGTCCAGGGCCTTGCTGCAATGGAGCACTTCCTTTCATGCCGATCACCTGCCACCCTACCTAAAACCTCTTTCCTCGTCACCTTAGCCAGCTTCATCCTGACCCACAACTTCTTCACTTTTGAAGGCCAGACATACCAACAATTAAAGGGAACAGCCATGGGTACCAGGATGGCCCCCTCGTATGCCAACCTATTTATGGGTCGCTTAGAGGAAGCCTTCATGGTTACCCAAGCCTGCCAACCCAAAGATTGCTACATATTTATTGATGACATCTTCATGATCTGGACTCACAGTGAAGAACAACTCCAGAATTTCCTCTCCAACCTCAACTCCTTTGGTTCCATCAGATTCACCTGATCCTACTCCAATTCCCATGCCACTTTCCTAGACGTTGACCTCCATCTGTCCAATGGCCAGCTTCACACATCCGTCCACATCAAACCCACCAACAAGCAACAGTACCTCCATTATGACAGCTGCCACCCATTCCATATCTAACGGTCCCTTCCCTACAGCCTAGGCCTTTGTGGCAAACGAATCTGACCCAGTCCTGAATCCCTCGACCATTACACCAACAACCTGAAAACAGCTTTCGCATCCCGCAACTACCCTCCCAACCTGGTACAGAAGCAGATAACCAGAGCCACTTCCTCATCCCCTCAAACCCAGAACCTCTCACAGAAGAACCCCAAAAGTGCCCCACTTGTGACAGAATACTTCCCGGGACTGGATCAGACCTTGAATGTGGCTCTCCAGCATGGATACGACTTCCTAAAATCCTGCTCCGAAATGAGATATATCCTTCATGAAATCCTCCCCACTCCACCAAGAGTGTCTTTCCGCCGTCCGCCTAACCTTCGTAACCTCTTGGTTCATTCCTATGAAATCCCCAAACCTCCTTCCCTACCCTCTGGCTCCTACCCTTGCAACCACCCCCGGTGTAAAACCTGTCCTATGCACCCTCCCACCACCAACTACTCCAGTCCTGTAACCCGGAAGGTGTACACGATCAAAGGGAGAGCCACGTGTGAAAGCACCCATGTGATTTACCAACTGACCTGCCTGCACTGTGACGCTTTCTATGTGGGAATGACCAGCAACAAAATGTCCATTCGCATGAATGGACACAGGCAGACAGTGTTTGTTGGTAATGAGGATCACCCTGTGGCTAAACATGCCTTGATGCATGGCCAGCACATCTTGGCACAGTGTTACACCGTCCGAGTTATCTGGATACTTCCCACCAACACCAACCTATCCGAAATCCGGAGATGGGAACTCGCCCTTCAGTATATCCTCTCTTCTCGATATCCGCCAGGCCTCAACCTCCGCTAATTTCAAGTTGCCGCCGCTCATACCTCACCTGTCTTTCAACAACTTCTTTGCCTCTGTACTTCCGCCTCGGCTGACATCTCTGCCCTTACTCTTTGCCTTTAAATATGTCTGCTTGTGTCTGTGTATGTGCGGATGGATGTGTGTGTGTGTGTGTGTGTGTGTGTGTGTGTGTGTGTGTGTGTGTGTACACCTGTCCTTTTTTTCCCCTAAGGGAAGTCTTTCCGCTCCCGGTGTTGGAATGACTCCTTACCCTCTCCCTTAAAACCCACATCCTTTCGTCTTTCCCTCTCCTTCCTGAAGAAGCAACCATCGGTTGCGAAAGCTAGTAATTCTGTGTGTGTGTTTGGGTGTTTTGTTCATTGTACCTGTCTGCAGGTGCTTTCCCGCTTGGTAAGTCTTGGAATCTTTGTTTTTAATATATTTTTCCCATGTGGAAGTTTCTTTCTATTACACACACACACACACACACACACACACTTACTCTTTGCCTTTAAATATGTCTGCTTGTGTCTGTGTATGTGCGGATGGATATGTGTGTGTGTGTGTGTGTGTGTGTGTGTGTGTGTGCGAGTGTACATCTGTCCTTTTTTTCCCCCAAGGGAAGTCTTTCCGCTCCCGGGATTGGAATGACTCCTTACCCTCTCCCTTAAAACCCACATCCTTTCGTCTTTCCCTCTCCTTCCTGAAGAAGCAACCATCGGTTGCGAAAGCTAGCAATTCTGTGTGTGTGTTTGTGTGTTTTGTTCATGTGCCTGTCTGCCGGCGCTTTCCCGCTTGGTAAGTCTTGGAATCTTTGTTTTTAATAACATAGTCACTTAACATTAAATTTTTGTTCTTTGTGACAGGTAGAACAAACACCAAAGTGCATTTGTCTTGTTCCTGTTTAGTGTTGTTACCAGACCGGGTAGGGTCATGAACAGCATCAGCTGTTGAGTGATTATTGCAAAGGCCAAGGAGATGCTATATACTTGTGTGAGACAGCATTATCAGCACATGACAGAGTTTGAAAGAGGCCTCATTGTGAGCCACAATCTGGCTGATAGGTCAAATTGTGCAATATCAAGTTTTGTGGGGTGTTTGGATGTGACAAGGACATAATGTTGGACTGCATGGGAAGACACAGTGGTCGTTTAGGTTCAAATTCACCAATTCTGGCCATCACAAGGGAGGAATGTCGTACTGTGCACCAAGCACATTGTAACCCATTCACATATGAACCTGCCAGCCGAGAACAAGTAATGGACTCCCTACAACAGGACTTGGCAGCCTTTACTGACCCATAGGCCTGATTCACATATTTACATAAGTTTGCTCACTGACCCAACAAGTGACATGATGTGACAGCAGTACTCTTGGTGCACATAGTCAAAACTACAGTGGCTGTGACATTAATGCATATAATGTAACAGACCGATTTTGATGGTAGCCATTTCCCAACATGCCACACCAAGAAACTATTGTCTGTGAGAATATATTCATTTCCTTATCATTGTACCTTCAGATGTTTACATTTATTTATGCATCAAGAAGATCGTTTCTTTACTTATGATGTTTTACAATATTTGTCTTAAAATCGTCCACTGCAAAATGCTCCCATGCTATTAATAAAGAAAAATGTTCATGGCATGTAAACAAATTAAAACATCTGAAGATGGAATGCCAGACACCTTGAAATATCATCACGCAAAACTAAATATCTATAAAAGCAACTGGCTGCAGCAAATTCATTATAAATTACCTTCAGTTTCAACAGGTGCAGTGTTCTAATACATCTACAATAGACAAGAATTATTTACTAATGCTAATATAAGAAAGGACAGAAAAACAAAATATGGTAATGAGATAAACAGTCCTAGTCACTTAAAAGTAACTCTGCAATTTTTGGCCACACACAGATCATTATAATTTTCTTTTTTAATTTAGTGTGTCAATATTAACAAACACATTTCGCAAACATTTTTTTAAATATTGGTCCAACAATACTTTTTAAGGATGTCACATAGGCATGAGACTAAATAAATTAAGCTATCCTTTTTCCATCTTAAAAAGTTTAAAAGTGTAAATCACTTGAATTTTGCATGTATTGGCTGTATAACATGCATCGAAAACTAATATAATGTGAGCAATAGAAAGGCGAATATCCAAAAATGCAGTGTGGCCTCAGCATCCAGAGGATATGATCGTGTGTGTGTATTTTCTATCTCTGACAAAGGCCTTGTTGGCTGAAAGCTAACTTTCAGACAGTCTTTTTGTTGTGCCTATCTGTGACTCGGCCTCTCTACTATATGGTGAGTAGCAACTATCCTTTTCATAATACTGTTACAGTCTATCCTGGATTTTCCATTGTTGAAAAAAATATGTTGATGTGACATTATGAGTATCCACTCTTGTGTGAACACAGTTCCTATGATAGTATGTAACAACATTACACACAAACACACGTCATCATCATTCCAACTTATTTATGAAAATCTTCCCTCAAACATATTTTTCCCTCACATATTCACCAGATTTCCACCTACATTTATCTACAGTGAACAATACGTCGTGCTTTGTGTCTTACTTACTGCAAATCTCTTAGAATTCCTGTTGAGTCGTACTGATTAAAATAGTCCTGCCTGATGATGTTTTCCCTGTCAGGCGGATGTCTACCAGCTGATAATCCCAATACAATCAGCTTGTACAAAGCATATCTGAAAAATACCACCAGTTGCTACATTTATGAGAATAGTTAAGAAAACTATAATATAGGTAAAACGAATGACAGCCATTTGCTATGCTGAGCAATGGATAAACACATACAAAAGATTTTGATTATTGTGCAGCTCAGTTATCAAAAGTTTTCTTTTTATTAGAGTTCTAGTGAAACTGGACATGAAATAATTTCTGTATTAAGAGAATAAGTTATGTAAGTACAATTATGAAGTCACTGTAGTAAAAATAACACTTTTTCTGGAACAAAATTGATCATAATACTATATGGTAAGGTATATTGCAAACTGAATGTAATCAAAATTATTTTATTTCTGTAAAAACATTGATACTGACACCAACAAAGTTAAATATAAAGTTTTTCATAATATATTGTACAAATATAGAAGTACGTGTGTTTAAATAGATCATACTAAAAAAGTGCTTCATGTTTAATGAAAGTTGTGTTAAGAAATTAATTATAACATGAGTCATTCTGTGACTCACAATATCACGCTCATGTCGGCACCAATGACTCCTGCCGTCTGGGTTCAGAGGTCATCCTCAGTTCATACAGGTGGTTCACAGAGTTGGTGAAGGTGGAAAGCCTCGCTCACGGGGTAGAATCTGAGCTAACTATTTGTAGTAACATTCCCAGAACCGATTGCGGACCTCTGGTTTGGAACCGAGTGGAAGGCTTAAACCAGAGGCTCAGGTGATTCTGCGGAGATCTGGGATGCAAATTTCTCGACCTCCGCTATCGGGTGGAGAAATGTAGGGTCCCCCTGAATAGGTCAGGTGTGCACTACACGCAGGAAGCGGCTACAAGGGTAGCGGAGTACATGTGGAGTGCACATGGGGGTGTTTTAGGTTAGAGAATTCCCTCCCTAGGCCCGACAAGACGCCTCCTGAGACGCACCAAGGTAGGAGTAGGCAAAATGCAACAGGGAATAACAATATTAATGTGCTAATAGTAAACTGCAGGAGCGTCTATAGAAACGTCCCAGAACTGCTCTCATTAATAAACGGTCACAATGGCCACATAGTACTAGGGACAGAAAGTAGGCTGTAACCAGATGTAAACAGTAATGAAATTCTAAACTCAGATTAGAATATATACCACAGAGACAGGTTGGACAGTGAAGGGGGAGGTGTGTTTATAGCGATAAGAAGTGCAATAGTATCGAAGGAAATTGATGGAGATAATGTGAAATAATTTGGGTGAAGGTCATGGTTAAAGAAGGCTCAGACATGGTGATTGGATGTCTCTATAGGCCCCTGGCTCAGCAGCTGTTGTGGCTGAGCACCTGAAAATTAATTTGGAAAATATTTCAAGTAGATTTCCCCACCATGTTATAGTTCTGGGTGGAGATTTTAATTTTCTGGATATAGACTGGGAGACTCAAACGTTCATAACGGGTGGCATGGACAAAGAATCATGTAAAATTTTTTAAAGTTCTTTATCTGAAAACTACCTTGAGCAGTTAAACAGAGAACTGACTTGTGGCGACAACATATTAGACCTTCTGGTGACAAACAGACCCAAACTATTTGAAACAGTTAAAGCAGAACAGGGAATCAGCGATCATAAAGCGGTTACTGCATCGACGATTTCAGCCATAAATAGAAATATTAAAAAAGGTAGGAAGCTTTTTCTGATTAGCAAAAGTGACAAAAAGCAGATTTCAGAGTACCTGGCAGCTCAACACAAAAGTTTTGTCTCAAGTACAGATAGCGTTGAGGGTCAGTGGACAAAGTTCAAAACCATCGTACAATATGCATTAGATGAGTATGTGCCAAGCAAGATCGTAAGAGATGGAAAAGAGCCACCGTGGTACAACAACCAAGTTAGAAAAATACTGCAGAAGCAAAGGGAACTTCATAGCAAACATAAACATAGCCCAAGCCTTGCAGACAAACAAAAATTACGCAAAGAGAAATGTAGTGTGCGGAGGGCTATGCAAGAGGCGTTCAGTGAATTCAAAAGTAAAGTTCTATGTACTGACTTGGCAGAAATCCTAAAAAATTTTGGTCTTATGTCAAAGCCATAGGTGGATCAAAACAAAATGTCCAGACACTCTGTGACCAAAATGGTATTGAAACAGAGGATGACAGACAAAAGGCCGAAATATTAAATGTCTTTTTCCAAAGCTGTTTCACAGAGCAAGACTGCACTGTAGTTCCTTCTCTAGATTGTCGCACAGATGACAAAATGTAGATATTGAAACAAATGACAGAGGGGTAGAGAAACAATAAAAATCGCTCAAAAGAGGAAAGGCCGCTGGACCTGATGGGGTACCAGTTCGATTTTACACAGAGTACGCGAAGGAACTTGCCTCCCTTCTTGCAGCGGTGTCCTGTATGTCTCTAGGATTGGAAAAGGGCACAGGTCATCCCCATTTTCAAGAATGGAGGTCAAACAGATGTGCAGAACTATAGACCTATATCTCTAACGTCAATCAGTTGTAGAATTTTGGAACATGTATTATGTTCGGGTATAATGACTTTTCTGGAGACTAGAAATCTACTCAGCAGGAATCCGCATGAGGTACGAAAAAGACGCTCGTGTGAAATCCAGCTCACGCTAATCCTCAACGAGGGCCATAGACACAGGTTCCCAGGTACATGCCGTGTTTCTTGACTTCCAAAAGGCGTTCGATACAGTTCCCCACAGTCGTTTGACGAACAAAGTGAGAGCATATGGACTATCAGACCAATTTTGTGATTGGATTGAAGAGTTCCTAGATAACAGAATGCACCATGTCATTCCCAATGGAGAGAAGTCTTCCGAAGTAAGAGTGATTTCAGATGTGCCACAGGGGAGTGTCGTAGGACCATTGCTATTCTCAATATACATAAATGACCTTGTGGATAACATTGGAAGTTCACTAAGGCTTTTTGTGGATGATGCTGTAGTATATCGAGAGGTTTTAACAATGGACAATTGTACTGAAATGCAGGAGGATCTGCTGCGAATTGACACATGGTGCAGGGAATGGCAATTGAATCTCAATGTAGACAAGTGTAGTGTGCTGCGAATACATAGAAAGATAGATTCCTTATCATTTAGCTACAAAATAGCAGATCAGCAACTGGAAGCAGTTAATTCCATAAATTATCTGGGAGTACGCATTAGGAGTGATTTAAAATGGAATGATTATATAAAGTTGATCGTCGGTAAAGCAGATGCCAGACTGAGAATCATTGGAAGAATCCTAAGGAAATGCAATCTGAAAACAAAGGAAGTAAGTTACAGTATGCTTGTTCACCCACTGCTTGAATACTGCTCTGCAGTGTGGGATCCATACCAGCTAGGGTTGATAGCAGAGATAGAGAAGATCCAACGGAGAGCAGCGTACTTCGTTACAGAATTGTTTAGTAATCGCGAAAGTGTTACGGAGATGATAGATAAACTCCAGTGAAAGACTCTGCAGGAGAGAGAATATCATAAATATTTCTAACTAGTAAACTTCTTTCTTTTTGAGGTTTAAGATAATAACCAGCATCATACCTCATGAAGAGTCAATATGAGGTTTGGTGAATAAATCAGTACAGTATGTTAACTAGAGATTGTTCAGAACAACACACACACTGTCTCATGTGCACACATGCATGTGTGCACAATACCATTTTGAGGGTTATAGAAGAGGACTGTATGTTTGGATTGGACATGTATAGAGAAGAAAATTGTTTCATTCTTCCAATGATAGTGTTTTGCATCCAATGATAGTGTTTTGCACATCTCATCAAGAAGGAGAACCTTCACTGAGACGTCAAGATGTACATTTAAAAAAGACAAAAAAACCTATACTGTATTAATCACAAACAATCACTATGTGGCGATAAAAATGATATTGAATAACTTCACAAATATACCAAAACTGACATCTTAATGAAATAAGCACTTGCCTGCGAAAGGCAAAGGTCCCGAGTTCGAGTCTCGGTCGGGCACACAGTTTTAATCTGCCAGGAAGTTTCATATCAGCGCACTCTACACTGCAGAGTGAAAATCTCATTCTGGGAGTAAGAAAAGCACTTACCATGCTGAGATTCACTGGGGGAATATTAACAAAATATAATTCATTCATGAAAGGAGTGCCTTACAAAACATTTGTTCAACTAATTCTTGAGTGTCATTCATCAGTATGGGACCATTGCCAGGTAGGATTAATAGAAGAGATAGAGAAGATCAAATGAACATGCACACAAGATTGTGGAACGTATTAGTGACTTATCCAAAGTTAATGTCCTATATGCCCTAACCTCTTCAAAAGTTAGTGGGTCATTTTTTTTTTTTTTTTTTTTTTTTTTTTTTTTTTTTTTTTTTTTTTTTTTTTTTTGCAGAGGAAACTGTGACTACCTTCTTGTAACTGGACATGCTGCCACAATGCCTTGGGTCGCAGTAACAGTTAGATAGTGGGGACTTCATATTGCAAGGCGGAAGTGGTACACTGTACTTTCTTCAGATTTTCGGGGTTATCTCGATCCCAAACTGCCTCAGCATACCTGTTGTGACTTTCCTCTTTTTCAGTGGCCCCCAAGTTCATGTGACTTAACTCTGTGATTGTAGTAGGGAAGTTCTGGTCGCATTTTAGCCTCAGCCAAGCCTCCCAAATCTAATATTAGTAGAGAAGAAAGAGAGGGTCTCTGTGCGTTACAGAGGGATGGTTCTTGATGCTAAAGATTATCATAGCAAAATAGCATTTTTATTGGAGGATAGCACTTATAAATGTTTGAAACGGGATCCAACTCTATCATATAGCACAAAAACAACGGAGCTCTTGAAAAATTCTGGTCTTCCAGAAGATGTCATAAAAAATCTTAAAGTTTGAGCCCCTAGGCCTCCAAGGCTTTACGGATTACCTAAGATCCATAAGGATAATGTCCCTTTAAGACCCATCATTAGTGCCATTGGATCTTCTACATACAGGCTAGCGAAATTCTTGGCTATTTAATGACTCCCATAGTTGGCTATTGTGAACACCACATCAAAATTCTCAAATGTTTATTGAGAAAATCAAACAGATTAGAGTTGGTCCAAATGATATTTTAGTTAGCCTAGATGTGGTCTCGCTTTTTACCAAGGTTCCTATTGAGGACACATTGCAATTTCTGACAGAACACTTTCCTCCGGAAACTGTACAGTTGTTTCGACATGTCATGATGACCACCTACTTTCTGTATGGCGGGAAATTTTATGAAATGAGGGATGGAACGGCCATGGGTTCTCCGTTATCCCCTGTATTGGCTATTTCATGGAACAGTTTGAGAAACGTGCACTAAATTCTGCTCCACTCCGTCCATCTATTTTTTATCGTTATGTGGATGATACGTTTTTGGTTTAGCCGCATGGCGCAGGAGCCCTTGAGAATTTTCTGGAACATATGAATAGTGTGCACCCGAATATTCAGTTCACTGCCAAGATAGAGAGAGAGGGAAAACTGCAGTTTCTAGATGTACTGGTGCAAAGAAAAGCAGATGGGTGGCTTGGCCACTCTGTGCACCGCAAACCAACGCACACAGATCTATATCTCGATGCAAAGAGTTTCCATCATCCAGCTCAGAAGAAAGCCATTCTAACTACATTGATATATAGAGCAAGAACTGTGTCTGACAAAGACCATTTAAATTCTGAAATTATTCACCTTAAATATGTTTTTCGTAGGAACGGCTATGGTTCACGGGATGTAAAGTCAGTGTTCTGCAAGAGAAAGAAACGTGAAAATAATGATTATTCGCATGATGAACAACCTAGCGTGTTTCTTCCTTTCTTCGGTTCTATTTCAAGTAAAATAGGCAGGATCCTTTGTAGATGAGGTTTAAGACCGATCTTTCGACCTCCAAGGAAAATCAAGGGGATGTTGCGTCCTGTGAAGGACTGCCTCCGTCTCAGGATTCCTGGTATTTACAAAATTCTTTGTGAATGTGGAAGTAGTTACATCGGTCAGTCAGTCCGGACCATTTCCGATAGCTGTACAGAACATCAACGTCACATTAAATATAGGGAGCTGGAGAAATCGGCAATTGGGGAGCATAGTCTCACTAGGAAACATAAAATTTTGTTCAGTGAAACAAAAGTTCTGTCTCAGGCCTCCACATACTGGGACTCGGTAATTAAAGAGGCGATAGAAATTAGAATGTGCTATAACAATTTTAATCGTGACAATGGTTACAATCTTAGTGGTGCATGGAAGCGAGCACTCGATATGGAGAAGCGTCAGAGAGATTCGCCGCGGGTCTTGGATACTCCGGGAGCGATGGCGCCACCAGTGTAGGCGTCGACAACATCTGCGACACCGTGACGTATTCGCCGTCCAATCAGGAGCTGTTCAATCACAAGCCATCCTGGAGCTATATAAGGTCCACCACAGCTGCTGTTTAGCCAGTCAGTTTCCTGACGATGACGATGGTGGTGAATATCATCAAAAGCTTGAGGTTTTACCAAGATTTGACGCGGCAAGAAGTCCGAGAATATTTTATTCAACAGTGCCGTCGCGAAAGACTTCGTTCTCAGAATTTAAATACTTTGGGAGTAAAGTAGACCACTTACTGAAAAGCAGAAGTAATGAGTTGTTGACAGGCACACACATAAAAGAGAAGGAAAACTTGCTAGCTTTAAGAAAGAATCCTTTCTTGATTTAGGTACAAATGTTGGAACAGGTGGGGAGCAGCACACAATGAAGGTGAAGTGGAGATGTGAATTGGGAGGGGGTAATAGGACAGAGCAAGAGGAAATTTTTCATTATAGTGTGCCAATTTTGTAATCACGTTGTTTGAATTCATGTCAGATCGCATGGAAGAGGACATTCTGGTCAATGTACCTCATTAAGTTTGAGCTCGGGGGATGATGATTCCTTCAATTTCACAACCATTGTGATTAAAATTGTCAGTAGTCCTTGTCTTCCAAGTGCCTCTGTCCATCCTTTGCCATGGTTTCATCTTCTCCTCTCCCTTCTTCCATTTGTAGGTCTTCTCTCCTTTTACCATAATTATAATTTTTGCCTTCAGTTTCCACACTTCGTTAATATTCCAGATCATTTCTCTCAATCACACTCCTGCACATCCCTCTCCCCTGCTTGGTTCTTCCCCTTCACCCCCCCCCCCCCCCCCAACCTGCCCACCCTTCCCATATGAGTGTTCCAGTCACATTTCACTGAGTTAAGTGGTGTAATAGTTAAGCACTGGATTTTCATTCTGGAGGGGCAAAGAATTCAAATTTATGTTCTGTTATTTAGTTTTAGTATTTAAGCTTTCTGTTCCATTCCTAAATCACATATGGCAAATGCTACAATGGTGCTTTTGAAAATGACAGTTATTTTCCATATTCAATTTCAAATACTTTATTCACCCATTAAATCTATACAGATTGTAGGATGTCAACATAGATGACTTTGAGACAAGTAAGTTAATATAAGACTTGTGTGGCTGCACAAATGTTGGGTAATATCCCAAAAGTCAATGACAGATGTCGAATACACCATGTCATAAGATGACATACCTCATCGCATGTGCAGTGGTTATGCCTGTTGGTCTGTCACACCTGATATTCCCAAGCCAAGTCAAGTATTCACATTGGTATGGCGCTATGCTTATCTGCACGACTTAAGCACTTGGGACTCGGGGTTCGAGTTGTGCTTTTGGCATGAGGCAAGTATGTTTTTTTTACACTGAAGTACTAATTTATTTACTGTACTGATGTTCTCTTTTACTGTAAAGAACAGTACAACTAAAACCTGCCATATTGTGTCACAAATAAATAAGGATAAACTTGTGACTTATGTTGTTACCAGTAAATGACCTAAGAAACAAAAGTAAGAACAGATTTTACTTGGTTGCAGTGAGAAGAATAATTTTGGGCACAGGTAAACTCCCTTTTATAAGAGAAGAAGATACTTGGCTTTGACAGTGTTCAGTCAACTGTGGAAGCCACAATATCCTGAAAGAGATCCCAACAGAGGAATCAAAACATTGGTTGTATAGAAGAAATGTGATGCAACCCAACAACTCAAAGAATTACACATTCAATAGTATAAACAAAAATGAAATGTTGTGTGGCTAGGGCTTCTCATTGGGTAGACCGGTCACCTGGTGCAAGTCTTTTGAGTTGACACCACTTCGGCGACTCGCGTGTCGATGGTGATGAGATGATGATAATTAATACAACACAACACCCAATCCCTGAGAGGAGAAAATCTCCAACCCAGACGAAAATCAAAACTGGGCCCCTTAGCATGGCATCCCATCACACTGACCACTCAGCTGTTGAGGCAGACTATAGTATAAATAGTTCACAAAGAAATATTTAGTTTAAAGGAATATTCTAAATGTACAGTATCTGTAAACCTTGAGCGCATCAAACTGCAATCCTGCTAAAAACTGTTTGTTTCTCAATTGACACAGCCTACTCTTCATAGAATTTTGAAATCCCAAAGAACATTACAACATCCATGTCATAAAACAGTACCTATAACTAGTTATCAATCAGTGCACATCCAGTACTCAGTATATGGTTTTTATCACATAATTTTCTGCCATAATCTGGCACTCATTAAGCAAACATCAATGTTAGTCACTCTTTGCCACTACTGAATTTGTGGGACCACTCATAATGCACATAGACTGCCTATTATACATAAAGTACAGGAAAGGCAACTGCTCACCCTCTAGCAGACAGATGTGTGCAGCATAGAGACATGTAAGAGGAAACAGCATTCACACTAGCATTCAAGCTCTTGCCCCTTTTCTAGCACACATTCATATACACAAATGCATACATTTCCAAATGTGCACTGCCGTGGGTAGTCACGCCACAGTCACAGGAGTGTGAGTTTGGGGGTGTATATAGTTGTGTGTATGAATATGTGCACTTTTACTAGAAAGAGAAAGAGCTTGAAACATAGTGCGAATGTTGTTTCCTGTTACATATCTCTGGTGCTCCATGCATCATTCTGCTGTAGGTGAGTGGTCGCCTGTTGCTTATTTTACGTATTGCTCCATCCAGGAATGTCCATTAGTGTGTTACAAAATTTAGGTTAATAAGGGGGCAATATAGAAAGCTGTGAACAACCCAGTGTTAAAATTCCAGTTCTAACAATGCAACAAAAATGACCTGCAGACTTTACATCTCATGTCACTTATTATGATATCATTAGCCTCCATCACCGACCACAGTTAGTACTGCCAAAACAGCCGAAACCAATGTTTCATTTCAATAGCGACCAGTCACTGAATTCTGTGTTAAAGAATGAAAATTTGGTTCTGAAATTCACAACAGCCTTCACTGTTCCCATGGGGATGTTTGAATGGGCACCAGCTGTGTTACAAGATGGGTGAAACATTTCAAAGATGGAAACACAAGTATCAAAGATATGGCTCGCAGTGGTTGTCATTGAACTGCCTACAGGGAAGGCATAATAGAAACTGTTGATGAGCTCATAAGAGAAGACAGGTGTGTCACAGTGAATTAAATCATAGCAGAACTCGCAGCAGGACACAGAGGAGCCCAAGAAATGATCCAAAGTTTATGTTATTAAAATTTTTGTACTCACTGGGTCCCACATCTATTGACCAAAGACTACAAACCTGAGAAAAGAATAATCACTCAAAACCTTCATCAGAGATTTCAAAATGAAGGTGATGGTTTTTTGATGAACATTGTGTTAGGTGACGAAAAGTGGTTCCATTATCACAAGCGTGAAACAAAATGCTAGAGAAAAGGATGGCAGCACTCGGATTCACTATCAACAATGAAAGCTAGGACAGTCTCATCAGCTGAAAAAATTCTGCTGGGATGCAGAGGGTCGCATTCTGATTGATTTTTTTGAACCTGGACAAACCATCAGTTCTACCCACTATATCCATGTGTCTGAGCTCCATTACGCATTGCATTAAAAATTAGTTAGGAATAAAGGAGAGGAATCACCAAAAGGCAGAAACACTGCATTGTTGATGGGTACACAAATAAAAAGTTACACAAATAAAAGGTACAGGGATTTGCTAGCTTTCAGAATGCACCTACTTTTTCAAGTTTCTGGGGAAAATATATGCGTGTGTGCGCACATGTGCATGCATGGGCAGTCAACTGCTGCCTCTTTCCTGGTCCACAGTGAGTATTAGTGTACTGTCTGAGGTGGGGGTGTGGGGTGGATTGAGTGATGGAGAGAGGCGGGAGGCAGGGAGGGGGTTGAGGGAAGTATTTAGTACGGGACAGGATAGCAGCAGTGTTACACACCAGGTCTGCTGCAACTATTACACAGTATTTTACATTGGTATGACAACTAACAAACTGTCAACTAGAATGAATGGCCACTGTCAAAGTGTTGCCAAAAATAAGGTGGACCACCCAGTAGTACAACATGCAGCACAGCATAACATCACGACTCTTCACATCAGCTAGTTGTGTGCTGTTATCTCACACCCTAGTCTATGAAATCGCATGCCCAGCCATCTGCCACCTGCCCCCTCTACCTGTACCCCTAGCTAGCCCAAAAACAGCTCCCCACCCTCTCGCAAGTTACTAGATGCTGCCCCCAACCCTCTCCCTGCTGCCTGCCTCTCTCCATCTGGCACCCCCCCCCCCCTCCCTTTTCACCCCACATCCTCACCTCAACCCAGTACATTCACTATGGGTCAAAAAAATGGTTCAAATGGCTCTGAGCACTATGGGACTTAACATCTGTGGTCATCAGTCCCCTAGAACTTAGAACTACTTAAACCTAACTAACCTAAGGACATCACACACATCCATACCCGAGGCAGGATTCGAACCTGCGACCGTAGCAGTCGTGCGGTTCCGGACTGAGCGCCTAGAACCGCGAGACCACGGCGGCCGGCCACTATGGGTCAGGGAAGAGGTGGCACAATGTAGGGAAACAGGTGTGTGTGTGTGTGTGTGTGTGTGTGTGTGTGTGTGTGTGTGTGTGTGTGTGTGTCTGTGTGCGTGTTTTCCCTACAAGCTTGAAACAGGAAATGCTTTCCGAGAGCCAGCAAACCTCTGTACCTTTTGTTTGTATACCTATTGACAAAGCAGTGCTTCTGCCTTTCAGTGAGTCATCTCCTTTATTCCTCAATAATTCTTAATTCTCAACCAGAACGACCCATACATTATTATACCTACATTGTGCATTCCTTCATAAACCCTATGGGAAGAAGATCATCATCCTGCAACAGGATAACACATGTTCTCACACTGCTTGTGTCACCATAGAGAAGTTCAGGAAAGGTTACAGTTGTAACTGGGACCATCTGACTACCATCTTTCTGGTTATGTTTAGGAACAGATGCAATGCCAAATTTATGAGATGGTGGAAGACGTTCAGCAAGCAGTGCATCATTGTCTTCTGGAAGCTGCAATGGAGTTCTATCATAAGGGTACTTTCAGACTCGCAGAATGCTGTGAAAAATATTTGTGAAGAAATGAAAACTATGTTGAAAAGTGATTTAGATTAAGTTGATGTACCCAGTTTGTCTAAATAATTAAAAAAAACTGTTCCTTATTACTTTTAGTATGGCTCTCTTACATTTCTATATTGCTGATCATTGAAATTGAATTTAGTGTTAATAAATGCGAAGGGAATAAAAAACCAATCTACAGTTCTGGGTACATTTACTCAGTAACTGTTTACTATATGAAATAATAAACAGGAGATTGAATAAAGAATAAGAATATCCAGGAGACTTGTGAGGTATCAGACAGGTTAATAACGCTCCACACTATATTACACACCCTTCTAGACCATTAATTCTGCCCTCTCACCCTGGATACCACAATTGTCACAACTGTCAGTGCTGCTGGTAAACCTTTTGGAGCCTAAGGTTGTGGTGCATGAAACTCATTCGGTAATGAAAGCCTTCATTCTGACAACTGTCAGTGTTCATAAACTAAAAAAACATGAATCCTACTCAAAATCAGTGTAATGACATAGCAGGTTGCAGGGTGTGACTTAAATATACACTGATAGATGTTACCTGATTGGATAGGTTAATTAAGAGTAAGCCCTGGAGTGGGTGAAAAAATTACATACAAAGGAAAAGTCCTTATGCAATGAAACCCAGCAGATGACATAATGCTATTATAAACATATATAAAAATACCCAATCATTCTAAAAAGTTCTGAGACTGGATCAACAGAAAATATAGAAAAGTAGATAGTGGTTTTACTGCATCAGGTATTCTACATAGACTCCCCACACTTGTGCACAATGCATAGAATGTTCATGCAGCCCTATGAAACTGCCAGAAAAATCCTTCTTTGGGGTGTCATTAAACTTGTGTATCATGTTGCCCAGTTATGTCATCAAAGTGTTGACTTTTATATGAATTTCTGCTCTTTATCTTTTTGTGGTAGGCTCATATTGACAATCTCTACACCCATACTGAATTTTTTTCCAAAAACAAACTGTCCATATTTTGCATGTTAACCAAGTTCTAAGAGGTAACCTTGGGTTGCCGATTTTGTTTGGTTGTCAAGATATTCAGAACAAACTTTGTACAAACTTTCTCTTCTTTAAAACAATTTGGAGACTGTCTTGAACACTTTATTTTTAGTTCTTCCTTTGATACAATTTGTGACAATAACAACACTGACACACTATCATGGAATATCCACTTCTTATCCATCTCTGCCCACAAATGTCTGGTTGAATGCACATCTGTTGTTTACAGTAAGCAATATTACAAACATGATGGATTGCTACTCACCATAAACATGACAAATTGCATTGCAGACAGGCGCGATGAAAAGAGGGTACTTTGAGTACCTCTATCGGTTCTCCTTTCTATTCCAGTCTCGTATTGTTCATGGAGAGAAAGATTTTCTATATGCCTCTGAGTGAGCTATAATCTCTCTGATTTTATCCTCATGGTCTCTTTGTTAGATATACGTAGGAGGGAGCAATATACTGCTTGACTCCTCTGTGAAGGTATGTTCTCAAAACTTCAACAAAAGCTACTGAGCATCTCTCCTGCAGAGTCTTCCCTGGAGTTTATCTATCGTTTCCATAACACTTTTGTGATCCTGTAATGAAGTGCACTGCTCTCCATTGGAACTTCTCTATCTCTTCTATCAAGCCTATCTGGCCCATATTCCACACTGGTGAGCAATATTCAAGCAGTGGGCGAACAAGTGTACTGTAACCTATTTCCTTTGTTTTCAGATTGCATTTCCTTAGGATTCTTCCAATGAATCTCAGTCTGGCATCTGCATTACCGATGATCAATTTTATATGATCATTCCATTTTAAACCACTCCTAATGCCTACTCCCAGATAATTTATGGAATTAATTACTTACAGTTGCTGACCTGCTATATTATAGCTAAATGATAAAGGAACTTTCTTTATATGTATTCGCAGCACATTACACTTGTCTACATTGAGATTCAATCGACATTCTCTGCACCATGTGTCAATTCGCAGCAGATCCTCCTGCATTTCAGTACAATTTTCCATTGTTAAAACCTCTTGATATACTACAGCATCATCCACAAAAAGCCTTAGTGAACTTCCAATGTTATCCACAAGGTCATTTATGTATATTGAGAATAGCAATGGTCCTACGACACTCCCCTGTGGCACACCTGAAATCACTCTTACTTCGGAAGACTTCTCTCCATTGGGAATGACATGGTGCATTCTGTTATCTAGGAACTCTTCAATCCAATCACAAAATTGGTCTGATAGTCCATATGCTCTCACTTTGTTCGTCAAACGACTGTGGGGAACTGTATCGAACGCCTTGCGGAAGTCAAGAAACATGGCATCTACCTGGGAACCCGTGTCTATGGCCCTCTGAGTCTTGTGGACGAATAGCGCGAGCTGGGTTTCGCAAGTTCGTCTTCTTCAAAACCCTTTCTGATTTCCACAGAGTAGATTTCTAGTCTCCAGAAAAGTCATCATACTCAAACATAATATGTGTTCCAAAATTCTACAATTGATCGACACTAGAGATATAGGTCTATAGTTCTGCACATCTGTTTGACATCCTTTGTTGAAAATGGGGATGACCTGTGCCCTTTTCCAATCCTTTGGAGTGCTACACTCTTCTAGAGACCTATGGACACTGCTGCAAGAAGGGGGGCAAGTTCCTTCGCTTACTCTGTCTAAAATTGAACTGGTATCCCATCAGGTCCAGCAGTCTTCCTTTTTTGAGGAATTTTATTGTTTTTCTATCCCTCTGTCATCTATTTCGATATCTACCATTTTGTCACGTGTGCGACAATCGAGAGAAGGAACTACAGTGCAGTCTTCCTCTGTGAAATAGCTTTGGAAAAAGACATGTAGTATTTTGGCCTTTAGTTTGTCATCCTCTGTTTCAGTACCATTTTGGTCACAGAGTGTCTGGATATTTTGTTTTGATCCACCTATCGCTTTGACATAAGACCAAAATTTCTTAGGATTTTCTGCCAAGTCAGTACATAGAACTTTACTTTCGAATTCATTGAGTGCCTCTCGCATAGCCCTCCTCACACTACATTTCACTTCGTATAATTTTTGTTTGGATGCAAGGCTTTGGCTATGTTTATGTTTGCTGTGATGTTCCCTTTGCTTCCGCAGCAGTTTTTTAACTCGGATGCTGTACCACAGTTGCTCTTTTCTATCTCTTATGATCTTGCTTGGCACATACTCATTTAATGCATATTGTGCAATGGTTTTGAACTTTGTCCACTGACCCTCAACACTATCTGTACTTGAGATAAAACTTTTGTGTTGAGCTGCCAGGTACTCTGAAATCTGCTTTTTGTCACTTTTGCTAATCACAAAAAACTTCCTACCTTTTTTAATATTTCTATTTATGATTGAAATCATCAATGCAGTAATTGCTTTATGATCGCTGATTCCCTGTTCTGCGTTAACTGTTTCAGATACACTTCTGGCCATTAAAATTGCTACACTATGAAGATGAAGTGCTACAGACACGAAATTTAACCGACAGGAAGAAGATGCTGCGATATGCAAATGATTAGGTTTTCAGAGCATTCACGCAAGGTTGGCACTGGTGGCGACACCTACAACGTGCTGACATGAGGAAATTTTCCAAACAATTTCTCATACAAAAACAGCAGTTGACTGGCATTGCCTGATGAAACGTTGTTGTGATGCCTTGAGTAAGGACGAGAAATGCATACCGTCTCATTTCCGACTTTGATAAAGGTCGGATTGTAGCCTATCACGGTTGCGGTTTATTGTATTGCGACACTGCTGCTCACATTGGTCGAGATCCAATGACTGTTAGCAGAATATGGAATCGGTAGGTTCAAGAGGGTAATAGGGAACGCTGTGCTGGATCCCAATGGCCTTGCTTCACTAGCAGTCGAGATGACAGGCATCTTATATGCATGGCTGTAACGAATCGTGGAGCATGGACTATCAGATCGGAGACCATGGCTGCGGTTACCCTTGACACTGCATCACAGACAGGAGTGCCTGCGATGGTATACTTAATGACGAATCTGGGTGCACGAATGGCAAAACGTCATTTTTTCGGATGAATCCAGGTTCTGTTTACAGCATCATGATGGTTGCATGCGTGTTTGGCACCATCGCACTGAACGCACTTTGGAAGCGTGTATTCATCATTGACATACTGGTGTGTCACTCGGCGTGATGGTATGGGGTGCCACTGGTTACATGTCTCGGTCACCTCTTGTTCGCATTCACGGCACTTTGAACTATGGATGTTACATTTCCGATGTGTTACAACCAGTGGCTCTACCCTTCATTCGATCCCTGCAAAACCCTACATTACAGCAGAATAATGCACGATTGCATGTTGCAGGTCCTGTACAGGCCTTTCTGGATACAGAAAATGTTCGACTGCTGCCCTGGCCAGCACATTCTCCAGATCTCTCACCAATTGAAAACGTCTGGTCAATGGTGGCCAAGCAACTGGCACGTCACAATACACCAGTCACTACTCTTGATGAACTGTGGTATGGTGTTGAAACTGCATGGGCAGCTGTACCTGCACATGCCATCCAAGCTATGTTTGACTCAATGCCCAGGTGTATCAAGGCCGTTATTACAGCCAGAGGTGGTTGTTCTGGTACTGATTTCTCAGGCTGTATGCATCCAAATTGTGTGAAAATGTAACCACATGTCAGTTTTAGTATAATATATTTGTCCAATGAATACCCGCTTATCATCTGTATTTCTTCTTGGTGTAGCAATTTTAATGTCCAGGAGTGTAGTTCAGCTCTGTTTGTCACCAGGAGGTCTAATATGTTATTGCCACGATTTGGTTCTCTGTTTAACTGCTCAAGGTAGTTTTCAGATAATGTGCTTAAAAAAATTTCACTGGATTCTTTGTCCCTGCCACCCGTTATAAATGTTTGAGTCTCCCAGTCTATATCTGGCAAATTAAAATCTCCACCCAGAACTATAACATGGTTGGGAAATCTACTCAAAATACTTTCCAAATTTTCCTTCAGGTGCTCTGCCACAACAGCTGCTGAGCCAGGGGGCCTATAGAGACATCCAATCACCATGTTTGAGCCTGCTTTATCCGTGACCTACACCCAAATTATTTCACATTTTGGATCTCCATTAATTTCCTTCGATTCTATTACACTTTTTATCACTATAAACACGTCTCCCCATTCACTGTACAGCCTGCCTCTGCAGTACACATTCCAATCTGAGTTTATTCTGTAGACGCTCCTGCAGTTCACTATTACCATGTTAATATAGTTATTCCCTGTTGCGTTTTGCCTACTACTACCTTGTCGCATCTCAGGAGGCGTCTTGTCGGCCCTAGGTAGGGAATTCTCTAAGCTAAAAAACCCACATGTGCACTCCACACGTACTCCACTACATTTGTAGCCGCTTCCTGCATGTAGTGCACACCTGCTCTATTCAGGGAGACCGTACATTTCTCCCACCGATAGCGGAGGTCAAGAAATTTGCACACCAGATATCCGAAGAATCATCTGAGCCTCTGGTTTAAGCCTTCCACTCAGCTCCAAACCAGAGGACTGTGATCAGTTCTGGGAATGATACAAAAAATAGTTAGCTCAGATTCCACCCCGCAAGCAAGGCTTTCCGCCTTCACCAACTCCACCAACCACCTGTATGAACTGAGGATGACATCTGAACCCAGACAGAATGAGTCATTGGTGCTGACATGAGCAACAATTTGCAGCTTAAGGAGTGGCAACATGTCCACTCATAGGCAGAGCGTGCGATGCCACACGGCCAGCCTCCACATTGACCCCCTGCCTCGTGCGCCACGAACGCCGCTGAACCCGCCATTCCCCTTGGGGAGAGGGTGGCCCAATTGCGCCCAGTACCTGTGAAGATGTCTCGATAGCAGGGACTTTGGGTGAAGCATGTAACACCTGGGGTGTACCATATGACATACCAGACTCCCCACTGCCACTACACTCTAAGGCAGCAGCCTGAAGATGGCTGACTGCAGCCATCAACACGTTCAGCTGTCCACGAACAGTGGCCAGCTCCTCCTGCATCCGTACACAGCAGTCACACATCCTATCCATCCTAAGAAGTCAACAATTTACTGCAGAGAGTAAATCAACTTTTAACTAGACTGCTAATTCACTAAAGTCAGCTGATAGCTGGCTAAACTGTGGTTACTAGACACTTCTTGTTGAAAACAATGAAAATAAGCACTACCTGTCTCTGGACTGTATTCAAAGCAAACGCTAGTGCTACTGGCACTACTGCTGACTAAAGGGACTCTCTCTGACTGTATTTAAAAAAACACAAAATCTATGGAACACTATTATTAGTACTCAAAAATTAAAGCTTCCTAAAAGCAAAAACACATGGAAGAAGAAGTGACAAGTAAGAAAAATACAGTTAATACATAAATTAATGTAGCTCGCTACACAGCAGATGTGAAGCAGACGACGACACTGGCTTTTGGCCAGAACCTTCTTCAATAGGGAAACAACATGTACATTCACACAAGCAAGCACATCTCAGCACACATGATCACTGTCTTAAGCCACTCTAGCTAGAATCTATCTCCAGAATGGGTGGAGATAGCAGTCGTCTGCTGAGGTGTGCTTGCTTGTGTGCATATGTGTGTTTTTTCCTTTCTGAAGAAGGCTTTGGCCAAATACTACAAAGTGTAACAGTCTTTCGACTGTGCCTGTCTGCAACTCAACAGTGATAAGCAAACTATCGTTTTCATAATATTTTTGATATTCCAACCTAGACCTCCCACTGTTTGATTTTGTTGTTGTTTGTAATTGTTAGTTCAAGCTGCCATGGTTGTCACTGTGCTGACATCGCTTATATGCCAGGAATAAAATCAGTCTCAGAACTTATTGGACAGATAGTGTAAGGTAAAGTTGGTCACAACACAACATTCTGGTTCAACACCATTGCTTCGCTACGCATGGTGCTATTGGATGTAGTACACTCTTGGCTTCCTCCAACCACTGAGTTGACATATCCAGCCACTTGCAGGTGGATCATAACTGTGGTACAAATGAACAGTTTTCATTTTGATACACACAGTGAGAATAGTAATGTTCAAGCTCAGCTACCAAATTGATCTGTTCACTACATTATGTATTTCAGGAGGCTGTTTACCATCACCAAGTGTACAAGAAAATGTAACATTTGGCAAGAGCTTCATGGAAGGTCATGAGTAAGGTGACTCATTTCTACCACTAGGTTATGTTGGATCATTTACACAAGTTTAAGTGGTCTCTGGAGGCTCACTCAGCTTGAATAATTAATAGTGTGTTTCCAGTGTTGTGCCAAGCTGTTGCTTGCATTTTATCCACAATATTTCAACAACTGATCCAGCCATCTCCTTTAAATTCTTCTAGATTTGCAGTTGTTCGTTACCCGAACTCAAGCTTAGCCTGGTTGGAGTCCAAGCAGCGAGTATCCATAACACCAAAACTTGTAGCGTTTGATGAAGATGTCTGGATATATAGTCAAAATATTGTGCATAAAATGGAAATAACAACTCAGCAAAACACCCAGAAGTACTCTATTACATGAGTATATTTTGAGCTGTACATGTCATCAGGCACAGAGAATGCATAAAATCTGGCTTTCTCATACATGGATTATGTTTTCTCCTTCTGTTTCAATGTAAGGTTCTAAAAATTGTCACTGTTGACCTATCTTGGTTATGAATTTACAGTAAATGTTTAATTATTCACCTCACCACACGTGATGATGGGGTCCAGCCTTCTGAAAAATTTAATGCAGTGAATAGGTTAATTCAGTGGCACAGATTGCACATCTCTTTTACCTCTTCTTATTTTCAGGCTGCCATGGTCATCACTGTTCCACTTTCTCAATACAGGCAGTATTAAATAGGAAACAGTTTCCTGATATTTTCTAAAATAATTTTTATATGGTCATAAACTGGCTTTTGCCTTTCATAGGCCAGTGTCACAGCACAGCAGAATGTTGCAACAACAGACAAAATGATATGCAGCTTACAACGATGTTATTCATACAGAAGATACATAAACAGATGACATACAGATTGTTTACAAAATTATTATATTTTTATTTAATACAGAAAGTAACAAAAAATGGAAAGCAATCTTTGTATTTAACAGCAGTTTAAAAATAAAAGTTCCTTTTTCCCATCTGTTCAATTAATATCTCACCATTTTGAGTATCTTTGGTGTTAGTATAAGTAATACCTGTCTAAGCAGCATGTCATTTTATCATTGTTGTGACATTCAGTTGTCACCTGATGATGGCTGCTAAACTGAAAGCTATTTTGTGACAAAATGAATAATATTTTGGAGAAAATCAGGAGAGTGTTTTCTATTTAATATTGTTGTCACATTCTGAAAAATCCTGACAGAAAATAAAGTTAATGTCTAATGAATAACTAAAAACAGGAACAACTTATTAGAAACCTTATCGTACCTCATTTCTTCCTCAGCTGCATCCAGGAGAGAAGTGACTTGCATAACTAACTCATTCATTAGACTTTCATACTCAAATTCAACCAGTCTACATCCCATGCTACAAATAGCATCTCTAAATATTTCATTCAAACCCAATGTACCATCTTTTTGCTCTTTCCACATTAAATATACCGACTTCCTCATTTCTGAGAGGTTGGTGCAACTGCAGGATTGTGTAAGTCTCGACTTTGCCCACGCATGCAGACCAATCTGCGGTCTGTGCTGTAGTTCTGTTTTCAGTGTGTTTAGTGTCTCCTCTGTTATGCAGGTAGCTTGTTTGCAAATTTCAGGCGGGGACACTTGCTGCCACATTTCTTCGCAAATCTGACGGCAAGGCCACGGCACAGTCTTATCTGTAGAAACATACCACACAAACAACATTTATACAACATTCATTAAAGTACAATATTTTTAAAATATTCTGCCTGACAAAAAATGTGAAGCACCCAGAAGGAGAGGAGGAAACAAATGGAAACTTCATGGTTTGGGAGGTTGTATGATGGCATTTCAGTGATTAAAAAAATTGTGTCCATAAAAAAAAACAAAAAAAACTGGCAGTATGGGCATACTTATCAGTATTGCATTGCACCAACTCTGGCCCAGATGCATGCACTGATTCAGTCAGAAAGGGTGTTACAAGGCTTTTGTACCTCTCCCGAGACAAGCTGTCCCACAACTATTCTAACTGTCCTCTATATCTCGAATAGCAACACTCGGACAAAGTTTACAGCTCAACTGGTCTACACACATTCTATCGACAAAAGTGTGGAGATCTTGCTGGGCACAGGAATACATCAATAAAATCCATACAGTTCAAAGAGACACATGCCCAGTGTGGACAAAAATTGTCTTGTTGAAAAATGGCACCATAGTACTGTTGCATGAGAGTGCAGGACATCTGTGACATATGAGAGGGTACCCAAAGAAACCGGAATAACATTGCCATGAGCGGAGCTCGTGTAGTACACATTTCTGCCGCTAGACATGTGTAGTGCATGTCATTGCCAGTTCAGAGCCACCTCTGTTGTCGACCTGGCTTATTCTGTTCATCTACAGTGACTGTTTCTGCTAGCACTGTTTTGTTCTTGTTTTCTTTTTGTTATGGTGGGTTTAAGTGAACTGCATGCAGCTGTGAAATTTTGTTTACTGGTCAGTAAAAGAGATGCTGAAACTGTTTTAGTGTTGAAAACAGCTAACCAACATGAAGCTATGGGAAAAACTCAAGGGTTCAAGTGGTTGCTCGATTTAAAAATGTTGACATGTTCATTGATGACATACCTCATTCTACATGTCCACCAGCTGCTCGTATCGACAAAAATATTGAAAAAATCAAGAACTTGAGCTCACAGACTGTCGACAGGCAATTGATCTAGTGTCAGAGATTAGTGGGTTATTTTGGAGCTTGGTTCTGCAAGTTTTAATGGAAGATTTGGGAACGAAAAGCATTGTTGCCAAGTTTCTTGCTTGGGTTCTGACAATCGGAGAGAACATCGAGTTTAAACACGTCATGTTTTGACAGAAAATCTGCATCAGTTACAGATGTTCTTTTTCCCCAAAGGTATGAAGAGTCTGAAGAGTCATGGTGCTATGGTTATGACCCAGAAACAAAGGAACAGTCAAAGCAATGGAAGACATCATCATCACCCCGTCCAGAAAAATGTCAGGTCAAATCAAACATCAAAACAATTCTGATTTGCTTTTCTGATGCCAAGGGCATAGTTTCTTCCGAGTTTGTTCCCCCAATCCAGATTGTCAATAAAACCTTTTGTTTGGAAGTTTAAAGAAGATTGCGCAACAGTCTTTGTCAAAAGAGACCCAATTTGTGGCAGACAGGAGACTGGTTCTTCCACTATGACAATGCACCTGCATGCACAGCCATCTCTGTTGGACAGTTTTTGACTAAAAAGGCACACTTTCACTGCCCCATGCACCTTACTTGCCTGACCTGGATCCGTGCAACTTTTTCTTATTTCCACTCATGAAAAGGGACACAAAAGGACACTTATTTAACAACATTGAAGAAGTCCAGAAAAAATGATGGAGGAGTTGTCAGCCATTTCTAAAGTTGTATTAGTTGTAATGGAGAGTATTTTGAAGAGGATAAGCTTGTTTTGTAAAGAGCTTGAAAATATATAGCTTTTAAAAACTTATTTTATTCATTTATTTTTTCTTTTTTTTTTGGGTGGGGGGTGGGGCATTGGGGGTGGGGGGTGGGGGGGGGGGGGGGTGGAGGTTCACTCTCACAGCTGTCCTCTTACCTCAGTCACCACCCACCAAGATCTGAGCCATCCCAATGGCTCACAATACCATGACGCCAGTATGACATTGCTGTGCCTCTTCAAAACATTGGAAGAACGAGTCCTCCCAATACGTCACCATCATAGTCACTGATGATCATCGTCTGGGGTAGTGCAGAACTGTGATTCATTGCTGAGCACAATGTGACTGCATTCATCAGTATTCCAAGCTTCCCAGTTATAGCACCACTCCAAATGGAGCCATTTATGTTGTGTTGTTGACAGCAGTCTACACATGGGATAGTAACTCCCTAGTCCACCTGCTGCTAGTCTCTGACCAACAGTCTGCAATGATGCAGAGTGTTGCAGGGCTCCATTACTTGTTCTCAGATGGCAAGTGTTCAGTGCACGATATGGCGATCCTCTGTCGTGGTGGCCAGACATGGTTGACAGAAAGCTCGATAACAAGTATGGGTACCTTAATGTTCATGTGCACCCCAACGATGGGCCACTGTTAAATCCGTGTGCACTGTGACTCTTCATATTGCATGATTCAACACGCAGGCCAATTGGGAATCTACAGTGGTGCCCCTTTCAAACTCTGTCAGCTGCTGAGAATGCTTTTTCACATGAGAATGCAGCATCTCTGTGACCTTCACAGTTATCATGGAACATCTGACACTGTTCATCCCCTTATATATCCTACCAGGCCTTCTAATAACAGTAAACATGAACACAATTAATGCACTCTGATGCCCATTCCACCTGTTGCAGAAAATTGCAATTCTATCATTTAGTTTAAGAACTGCATTATGTAATACACAGATGTATCAATATTTGTTATTAGAAATCAAACAATGGAAAATGCAGGATGGAATGTAACAATATAAAGAAAAGGACAGTTGCTTCTCACCATATAGTGGAGATGCGCAGTTGCAGAAAGGCACAACAAGATGACTGTCTGAAAGTCACCTTTCAGCCAACAAGGCCTCTGTCAAAAGTAGACAACATTTGCACATGCACACACTCATGTGAATGCAACTTACGTACACATGATCACAGCTAGAGCCAGCTCTGACAGACAGAGACTGTGGTCATATGCCTGGAGTTGCATTTGCATGAGTGTGTGCATGTGTGTATGTTGTCTACTTTTGACAAAGAACTTATTGGCGAAAAGCTAACTTTCAGACAGTCTTTTTGTTGTGCCTTTCAGCAACTCAGCATCTCCATTCTATTGTGAGTAACAACAATAATTTTCATTATATATTTCATATATCTAAAAACAAAGATGCTGTAACGTACCAAACGAAAGTGTTGGTATGTTGCTTCATCAGGAAATAGGGAAGGAGAGGGAAAGACGAAAGGATGTGGGTTTTAAGGGAGAGGGTAAGGAGTTATTCCAATCCTGGGAGTGGACTGGAGAGATTTGAGAAGATTACCCATCTCTGGTTGCCACCCCTCCTTCCAAAATGACCTCCACCTGTTCAGATTCCGCCAGTACTTAGCCCTCACCAACATAGTCTTGAAAAACCATATCAACCAAGCCCAATCCTCCTTGCAGTACTTTCTCTCCATTCACAAAATTCTCCTACTGTGTAATCCCAAATTCCTGAAACTCATAACACACACCAAAATTCTTGCCCCGCAGGAACTTGAGCAACACGCGCAACGCCACCTGAAAAAGCTCTCCATCCTGCTCACTTCCTATTCCCACCTCGGAGTACCACTGTCCACCACTTCTACAAAAACCTCCAAACCTCCCCCATTTCCCCTCATAGCTGACAAACTCTGTCTCACAGATCTACTACACTTACCCCACCCTCCAAGACTCCCTCCCACCACCACACAGAACCCAGAACCTAAACAGACCCACAACACAATTATGAACCTTTTCTCCAGAAGCTTTAGTCCCCACTCCCAAATTCAACCATGCAGTACTAGTTAAAGACCTTCTCTCCTTCTCCCAGTCCCTACAGTGGAAACACTTTTCCGCCACCAACCCGGCCAATCACACTCAACCAAAGACCAATATTGAACCTTGCCTAACTCAGTTCCCTCCTCCATCCAACACATATCCACCCCCACTGCCTCCAAACCACCCCCTGCTAACTTTCCAGAATTTCTTAACCTCGAACATTGCCTCACCATCATTCCCCAAATCCCTCAACATTGAAACTAAACTTCCATCCAGAGAAAGAACTGCAGTCCACCATCTAAAAACTGATTCCGACCTTATAATCCTACCTGCAGACAAAGCCTCCACCACCGTTGTTTTGAACCACAAGGATTACGTGACAAACGGACTCCATCAGCTGTCAGATACTTCCACCTACAAACCATGCCACAGTGACCCCATTCCACTAATCCAGCAAGATCTCCAGTCACTTACTCAAATCCTTAGGCCCATCCCAGAACCTCTCCCCATAGTCCATCTTTCTACTTACTCCTACCACTCCCCGTACTCTCACCTTCTACACGCTTCCTAAAGTCCATAAACCCAACCACCCAGGATGCCCCATTGTAGCCCTTTACTGTGCCCCCTCTCTGCTCTCATAGACAAACACCTTCAACCTATTACTTGGAGCGTATCCTTCTATATAGAAGATACCAACCATTTCCTTGACCGACTCTCCACAGTTCCTGTCGCTTTACCACACGGTGCCCTGCTCATCACTATTGATGCCACTTCCCTGTACATTAACATTCCTAATGCCTATGGCCTTACTGCTATCGAATACTACCTTTCCAGATGCCCTGTGGATTCCAAACCAACCTCCTTCCTAGTCTCCATGACCAACTATACCCTCATCCACAATTACTTCTCCTTTGAAGGCATTACCCACAAACAAATCCACAGTACAGCTAAGGGCACCCGTATGGCACCATCCTATGCTAACCTCTTCATAGGCCATCTAGATGAATCCTTCATAAAAACCCAGAATCCTAAACACCTCACCTGGTTCAGATTCATTGGTGACATCTTTGTTATCTGGATTGAAGGTGAGGACACCTTATTCACATTCCTCCAGAACCTCAACAACTTCTCCCCCATTTGCTTCACCTGGTCCTGCTCAACCCAACAAGCCACATTCCCAGATGTTGAGCTCCAACTCAAAGATGGTTACATCAGTACCTCTGCAATATCAAACCTACTAACCACCAGCAATACCTCCACTTCGACAATTGCCACCCAGTTCCTATCAAGAAGTCCCTTCCATACAGCCTAGCCACCCGTGGTCATTGCATCTGCAGAGACAAGCAGTCCCTCTCAAAATATACTGAGGGTCTCACTGAAGCCTACACTGGCCGTAATTATCCTTGTACAAAAACAAATCTCCCGTCCATTATCCTTCCATTCTCCCACCACCTCCCAAAGTCCTACAGTCTGGCCACAGAGGAGCATTCCCCTCATAACTCAGTACCATCCAGGACTGGAGCAACTGAATTACATTCTCCGCCAGGGTTTCAATTACCTCTCATTGTGCCCCGAAATGAGAAATGTCGTGCCCACTACCCTTCCCACCCCTCCTACTGTGATATCATTCTGTCCACCAAACCTACACAATATACTCGTCCATCCTTACACAACCACTGCTCCTAATCCCTTACCTCATGGCTCATAGACCTAGATGCAAGACCTGTCCCATACATCCTCCTACCACCACCTACTTGAGTCTGGTCACTAACATCACTTACTCCATCAAAGGCAGGGCACATGTGAAGCCAATCATGTGATTTACAAGGTAAGCTGCAACCACTGTGCTGCATTCTATGTAGGCATGACAACCAACAAGCTGTTTGTCCACATGAACGACCACCGACAAACTGTGGCCAAAATACAAGTGTACCACTCTGTTGCTGAACACACTGCCAAACATGATATCGCTCATCTCAATGACTGCTTCACAGCCTGTGCCATGTGAATCCATCCCACAAATACCAGCTTTACTGAATTGCGTGGGTGGGAACTTTCCCTGCATCCTACATTCCTGTAACCCTCCTGGCCTCAACCTTAGTTAGTCACTGGCCTCACTCATCCAGCCCCTTTCCTGTTCCCATTCCAGCATTACACAGCCGTCATTTCACCATCACACCCAGTCTTTTAATTTCTTTTCTTTCTATTTCTCTCCTTTCCACTACTTACCCCCTCCACACCTTCTCTCTTGCCCTCCATCTGAACTGCAACACTTCACTGTCTGCCACTCCCACCATACTATCCCTCCCCCTCCATGCCCCAGCCTCCTCCTTCCCCAACCAAGTTGCCACTCCGCTCATGCACTGGTGCTGCTGTTCACAGTATGGTTTCAGTTCTCTGAGACTGCAGATGTATGTGCAAGTTGGGTTTGCGTGAGTGTGTGTGCATGCGTGTGTGCATGTGTGTCTGCTGCTGACAAAGGCCTTAATGGCCGAAAGCTATAACTGTGTGAATCTTTTTGTTGCTCCTATCACGACTCAGCATCTCTGCTATATGGTGAGTATCAACTTTCCTTCCATGGTATTGTTACATTCCGTCCTGGATTTTCCATTGTTTAATCAAAGTACATAGCTGTTACATGAAAAGACACTAAATGCATCACATCTCCTATTAACATTAAAAAGTACATATAAAAATGTCTCAGCTATGCCTATGCATACTTGGAATAACAATTATAATATATAATTGTTCCATCATTGTTTTTCGAATTATGGAAATGCATAGCTGAAATTTTTATCAAATACTTGCTAACATTAATATAAGACATGGTGCATTTAATGTCCTTTCATGTAACAGCTACATACCTTAATGTTTCACACTTTATTATATGTATTTTTGTTCGTATTTGGTACTATGGACCTAATGATGGACAGATCCTAACCAGAATCAATTGTCTCTAATAAAATTAACTGATACAGCTTTGTATCAGTAAAGTTGTAAAATACCATCTCCATAAAATATTTGTGATCATTTACATAACATTCAATGGAGTGTACATGTATGATGTTACACTGACATCCAATCTGGGTGCTTTACTTTTTTTGTCAGGAAGTGTTTTATAGCCTTACACTCATACACAAACTCACTAGATTATGTATATTGTACCAAAAATGTTTGGTATAATTAAAATCATATAACAGCAAATAGCTAAGTATAGCTGATGCTAGTAAAATGAAGGATTATGTCCAAGTACAGATTTACAGGTAAATGACACAACAAAAGATTCTGAACTGTCTGATACCAACATACTATGAACTGTAAGTTATTCAGGTTTACATATTACTGTACATTGCTTTCCGCACCTTCCTTGGAGAGTAGATGCTCATTTCTGTTTTTGTATGCAACTATCATGCACATCATTTTAAAATGTGGACATTAGTAATTAAATTTGATATGAAATTATGAAGCAAATAAAAGACATACTAAAAATGTGTAGATCACTGTTTGAAAACATAATTTTCTATATGTACGTACATCAAGTAAGCTGTAATTAAAGTTAAGGGAGGAGAAATAAAAACTTTGGGGTTCGCCGATCACACCGTAATTCTGTCATCTACAGCATGGGCACTGGAGGAGCAGTTGATTGACACTGATTCATTCATTCATTCATCCACTGTGTTCTGCAAATCTCATCAAGGAGAAGAAGCTATTAGGATATGGAATGAGTCGAGGTATACAGTAACACAAGAGAAAGGTCTCACAGAAACTTAAGCTGTATACTGTATCTATACAAATAAAAATGTAAATGTTCGTTTGTTCAAAATCTTAAATCTCTGAAAGTTCTTCACCAATTGTTTTGAAATTTTGATAGAATATTGCATTTGAATATGCACTTGTTTTTATATACCTATTGAAGTGCCATCTTATAAAAACTCTCTAAAATTATTTGAACAATTTATTTCAAATTTTTACTCAATACTCTAATGAACAGCCAAATAGACATATGATATATTGGGGAAATTTTGTCACCAAAAATCTCAAAAAGTTCTTGACCAGTTTACAAAAGTACTTGGCCCATTTACTTCAACTTTTTACATGTTACTTTAATAAGCCTTCAGATGAACATAAGCTACATATTTTTAAATATATATAACATATAACAGGGAAGTGTTAGCAAAAATCTTGGAAGTTCTTGATCAATTTACTTATAATTTTTACAAGACACTGTAATAAACATTCATAAGGACACAGCCTACATATTTTTTAAACAACAATGTACAGGTTTCCTGTTGAAACTGACTGAAATAAAGAAAATTCTGTGATTTCTCTGCTGTGAAAATGTGTAGATTAATTTTCTTTCTTGCAATCAGTTTTAACTACAGCAGTAGGGCATTTAAACTGTTAGAAGAATTGGTTCTCACAGGCATATTTTTTCTCATCATATATATTTTTAAGGAAAAATTGTATACGATACACTGTTCTGTCATGTTTCCTTCCTCACAGTCAATTATCACAGAAAACATGCAAGTTGTATTTCTGGCTTATCAGCTTATGATTTTGCAATAACAAAACACATGGTACAAGATCAGAGAGAGGGGGGAGTAGATGGAAAGAGAAAGGGAAAGAGAAACAGAAGGAAGATACAGATAGAGAAAGGGGGAGGAGGAGATGGAGAGAGAGGGAGGAAGAGGAGATGATGAGAGAGGGAGGAGGAGATGGTCAGAGAGAGGGAGGAGGATGAGGAAATGGACAAAGATGGATAGATAGGGGTGATGGGGAGATGGACAGAGATAAGGGGGATAAGGAGATTGGGGCATTTATTCAATTCCAATACATATTTGGTAAGAGTGAAGCATTTCTGAGTTCACTAATTAACAATAAACTATCAATGTATTGCTTCATGCTATTCATGTTTATGCTGCTTAACTTTAATCTAGTAAATTAGTAAAAAAGCTGTTAATTGGAAAAAAGTTGCTGTCTCTCTATTTATAGCTGTTGTTTACCTGCTATTACAAGCTTAATATTTACTAGATTACAACGAATTTTTCAATTAAAATATTTTTATATGTCTGTAAATACTGTGTCCCGTTTGCAGCACATTATTACTTTTCATGCAGTTTTATGGTGAGCAGTGTTGCTTACCATGTAGCTAACACAACTATTCAGCCTCTGACTGTAAATATTCAGACAGATTTTAGAAACAGTGGTTCATGAGGTATGCTTTTGATTGTCTTTGAAATGATAGGGGTTCTGAATTTCTGGTTTTATGTTAGATGGGAGCTTACTGTCTATCTTTCCACCAGACTTCATAATGCTATTTTGAACCCTAGACAAGGAGGCAAGGCTTACATGAAAATTATTTTTGTGTCTCATATTGTAACAGTGTACATGACAGTTCAGATGCATCTCTCTCTCTCTCTTGTTCTCTCTCTTTTTTTTTCTTTTTACATCAGCTACACAAATCATTAAGGAGTAAATGTATTGGAAAATAAGGGTACGTATTCCAAGATCCTTCTAGGTTTCTGCTAGATGTACAGTTATCTACTTTCCACAGTATCCTTGCACCTCATTTCTGCTGAATGAGCACTTTATTCACTTTAGATGAACTGCTACAGAATATGTGACGTATGACCAAAAAGCAATGGGAATTCTTGTTTTTCTTACAGAATCTTAATTTATTCATCAATGTCAGCTTTGTCCCCTTCAAGGTAATCCCCCTCAGATTTAATACAGTTGTGAAAGCACTTTCCCCAATCTTGGAAGTACTTCTGGAACTCACTTTCCATTATGGCATTCAACTCCTTCAGCAATACCATTTTTATCTCATCAGTGGTGGCAAAATGAATCTCTTTCATGATTCTTTTCTCGTCAGGAGTAGGAAAAAGTCACTGGGGGCCATGTACAGTTAATATGATGGCTGAAACAACATGGTAGTTTTGTTGTTTGACAAAAAAATCATGAACAAACATTGAGGTGTGAGCTGAAGCATTATTGAGATGCAATTTCCATGAGAAGTTTTGCAACAGTTCTGTACACTTTCTTTGGATTGCTTCACACAAAGGCACTTTACTTCCAGGTAGCATTTCTTATTGACCATACAACCTTAAGGCAGGAACTTATGATGCACTATCCCATTGGAATTGAAAAAAACAGTGAGAAGAACCTTCACATGTGATTGTACTTGTCGAATTTTTTTCGGTCTTTGCTCTTCAGGCAATTTCCATTGCTGCGATTAGGCCTCAGTTTTGATGTCATACTCCTATACTCATGTTTTGTCACCTTTTATAACCTTCTTTAGAAGATCTGTATTGTTGTTGAGTTCATTCAGCAACTTCTGAGTAATGTCTAAGCAATGTCATTTTTCGTCAAAATTGAACAATTTCAGAACAAACTTTGCAGCTACACATTTCATGCCTAAAAAATCCAAAAAGATTGCTAGGCATGACCCAAAGAGATTTAGTGATTTGGTGATCTTGCAGGACAATTTTCTTTACTTCTCCCACACAGTCATAAGTAATCATTATGCTGGGGTGTCCGGGGTGTTCATTATCTTCAACATCTTCTCGACCCTCTTTGAAATGTTTAGATCACATGTAAACTTTTGTCTTACTCATAGTAGATTCACTAAAAGCTGCAGTCAAGATTTCAAATGTGGTTCTGAATTTTATTCCCTTTTTCAAGCAAAATTTAATGCAAGTATTTTGATCTATCTTTTTCAAAAGTAACAATTCACAGATCACTAAAAACTATGTATAACCTTTTCAACTGCCAACAAGAAAGTAAAAATTCAAAACAGCTGAAAATGCAAACATTCATCATGAGCCTGTGTACCAACAAGAAATTTTTTTTAAATTGTCTGTATAAAGCATGAAAAATTAAAAAAATCCCATTACTTTTTGATCAAACCATGTAATTCTGTAACACAATAAGGAATGAAAATATGTCTTTAGATCAACACAATGGAAGATAGTTCTAAAGCCATAATGCACTGAATGGAGCTTCTCAATTAGTTTATTTGCTGACTCCAATTTAACTTGTTATCCAGCTGGACCCCTAGGAATTTTTATTTAGTTGAAACACAGCAGTACAGAATACATCCCCTTGTAATAATTCCACACCCAAAATAAATATTTTTTTCTTTTCCATTCTCATTTATATAAATAATACAAATACTACACATACAGAAAATCTACAGTTCCTTATCCAAACTGTGTTTCTCCAAAGTCTATTATTCGATTTATAGTTTAAGAGCTGCTAATAATAACAGTATGGATACTTAATGCAGAAGTATTTTAGTCAAAGAACTATTAAAAATTTATTATTCACTAAAACCCTGGGCACTTTAAAATTTGACCCTTTTAATATCTGTTTGTTTTAGCATTGACATTCCTTTTTTTGAAAGCTCTTACTCTCTTTTTTCTCCCATGCATCCTACCTTTTCTGAACTCCATGTATTTAAAATATTATCTTTATTCAGACGGTGATTCTTTCAAAATTCCAGTGTTATTGCCTTCTAGTCCTCCTTTTTTTATGCCAAAGGTGTATAAATTCCCTAGAGTAGCATGATAGTTTATGAAATATTTCAAAGAGGATATCTGTCTCTAGAAAAAATATTGGTGGGCTTTTAAAAAGGCACTGCACACTCAAACTGCCACCTGAAGAAACAGAACCTTTGTTTGTGCCAATTTAAGGGCATAATGCTAACTATTAATCGAAAAACTGTCTGTATCCAATGTGTATCTATATTCCATAGTTTTTCTGTTTTCCAAGTTCCTAACCAAAATGTAATAATTGTTTGCTGGACTGTGACTCAAACTTGGTCCTTGTCTTTCACAGACTAATGCTCTACCAACTATGATTCACAACCCAGCCTCACAGCTTTACTTCTGCTATTACCTCATCTTCTACCTTCTAATATTAACAGAAATTTTCCTGCATACCTAGTGGGACTAGCACTCCTGGAAGAAAGGATCGTCCAGAGACATGGATTAGGCACAGCCTGTGGGATTTTTTCCAGAATGAATTTTCACTCTGCAGTGGAGTGTGTGCTGATCTGAAACTTCCTGAGAGATTAAAACTGTGTCCCAGATTGGGACTTGAACCTGATGCCTTTGCCTCTTGTGGGCAAGTGCAGTACCAACAGAGCTATCCAAGCATAAACTGGCAGAAGCAAAGCTGTGAGGGCAGGTCGAGAGTCATGTTTGGATAACTCTGGATGCCCAAGAAAGACAAAGATCCCAGATTCGAGTCATGGTCTGGCTCACAGTTTTAATCTGCCAGGAAGTTTGAAATCATTACACACTCCACTGCAGGATAAAAATTTATTCAGGAGATAAAAAGTAGTAACTTTGGATTCTGACAATATTATGGAAAGGATAGATTGCTACTCACCATATAAAGGAGACAATGATTTGCAGACAGGTACAACAAAAAGGCTGCTCTATCTTTGAGCTTTTGGGTACAAAGCTATCTTGTAAATCACAAAACACACACAGATTCACTGTCTCTGGTTGCTGTGACCTCAGTGACCAGAGACATTGGTCATGTGTGAAAGAGTTGTATTTGTGTTAATCTGTATGTGTTTTTCACTTTTGAAGATGGCCTTGTGACCAAAATCTCAATTGCATAGTCAGTCATTTAGTTGTGCATGTCTGCAACTCAGCATCTCATCTACATGGTGAGTAGCAACCTATCCTTTCCATAACACTGTCATTAATGCAACCTGTATTTTCCATTGTTTAACTATGTAATTTAATATTTTGTGATAAATGTGCTATGTGAGTCTTTAAACAGGTATGGCAGACAAAGCCACATAAAATTATACATCTTTACATGTACTAAAAGCTAAAGTTCTATGTACTGATTCTAATGGGATTAATTACTGACAGGCTGTCATGTCATCCTCTGCTAATGACATCATTTAGATGTTGTATAGAGGGGCACGGGATCAGCACACCACTCTCCTAGCTGTTGTCAGTTTCCCAGACCTTGCAGTCTCTATTTTTCTCTCATGATAAACATATTAGGCTTTCATATTTTTCTCTGTGACATAGTTCCTGTCACTCAGTTCTGACAAAGGTTTTCAAGAGGTTTCATTTGCTTGTAAATCAAACACAGGAACTGGAACCCCCCTCCCAAGATATATACATTAGACCTGGTTCGCTGCAAAATTCCTTACCCTCTAATGGGCCAGCCTGCAGTACCCTTAAGGGTAATGGCTGTAAATTACTAAATTCACAGTCAATCCGTGGTTAGCATTCAACAAGTAGCAACACTATGTCAGTCAGCATTATATTTACTGTGAGTCAGCACCCCCCACCCATTTTGTAAAGTTCCGTGGTGAGCTAAGGCAGTGTATAAATGTAACTGCCACTTGTATGTGAGTTTACCGATCTGCTGTATGCAATTTATGAAGATTAATGGTCAGCTAATCATCATTGTATTTGATAATGATAATAAACATATAAACATGAAAATCAAGTCCCAAAACAGTGTGAGTGATTATTTTAAAAATCACTAAAACATACTTAATAATGGAAAAATGGTCCTTAGAAAGAGCATGCTACAAAGGAAGATAACTGGCAGTTCAGAAAATTAGTTACAGGATTAATCATAAGAACCGCAGTGGTTTCAGAAGATGACTGCACGAAGACGACCGGCATACAGAAAAGTATTGTATTGTAGTCACAGAGTGCACCACTAGGCGGCAGGAATCTCAGAACCTGTAGACAAAGCATTACCTTCATAAAGTCTCATCAAATTATTTTGTGCTTGCAGATAGGCAGCCCAATGAATACATTACCAAAGCAATCTACTGTTTTTATGCATCCCAGGTAGGAGCAACAGGGTCTTCAATTAGTTGCATGCACATATTGACATTTACTGCATCACAAATGGTGTCCACATTGAGCACCTTGGAGACAGTCTCTGTCCACTGATATGTGCTGTCTTCTGAAACCCCACAGGTATTTACAAATAACCCTGTAGTGGATGGCCATTAATACCTATGTCTGGTGCTAAAAGGTGTCAGTACACATCAAAAGAGACAGAAAATAAAGATTCTGTTTCAGTAACTTACCTTTAGATAGCTTTCCCACAATGTGCACTAACTCAGTTTTTATTCTACCTGTGCAATCATTCTCTGCCCATTTCGGTGTCCCCAGTAGGCCTCGCAGGACCAGTAACAGGCCGTGCAATTGGTTATTTGTGTCGCACGTGCCACCAGTTTGCCGGTCTTTATGCTGTATCGCCAGCTGCTTCACTATTTGGTCCACATGACACGCAACATCCTCTACTGGTGTAAGATTTGTGTAAGCCTTGGCTGCCACACGGCGCACTGCGTGCACTCGACTACTGATCACCACTCTGAACAGAGCATTGCAAAACTCATCTGCTACCTGCAACACAAGTATAAGTCACATTTATGAAGCAGCTAGGGATGAGGCAACAGTCTCTAGTGCACAATGACTATAAAGTACAACTTTAATCTAGCCTTCATCTACATCTACATACGAAATTGCTGTAGTATGTGGGACTTGTACCAAATAGGACTTATACAGGATACTGAATGTGTACAAAGAAGGGCAAAATAAATGGTCACATGTTTGTTTTACCAATCGGAGAGTGTTATGGAAATGTTGAAGAAACTGAACTGGAAGATGTATATCTCCATCCACACTCCACAAACCACTGTGAAATGTGTGGCAGAGGGAACTCATGATTGTACTAGTTATTAGGACTTCTTCCTATTCCATTTATGTATGGAGTGCATGAAGAATGATTGATTAAACACCTCTATGACCACTGTAATTAGACAAATCTTGTTCTCATGATCTCTAAGGTAATGATACATATGGGATTGTAATACGTGTATATTCCTAAACTTCGTTTAAAGCTGGCTCTTGAAACTTTGTCAGAAGGCTTTCTCAGGTTGGTTTGCATTTGTTTTCAAGCATCTGCCAGTTCAGCTTCATCAGCATCTGTGTGATACTCTCCCATGGGCAAAACAAACTGGAGTCCATTGTGCTGCTCTTGTCTGTTATACCCACTGTTAGTCCTACCTGGTATGGGTCCACACACTTGAGCAATACTCTAGGATGGGTCACATAAGTGCTCCATAAGCAATTTCCTTTGTAGGCAGAATGAATTTTTCCAGTATCCCTACCAATGAAGTGAAGTCTCCCACCGACATTACCTAGGGATTAGCCTATGTGATTGTTCCATTTAGTAACCTCACAAAATGTTACAGCCATGTATTTGTATCAGTTGACCAATTCCAGTTGTGATTCATTGATATTGTAGTCATAGGATATTACATTTTCCCCAATTTCTGAAGCACACAGTTTTACATACTTCGAAAGTTAAAATAACTTTCCAACCTTTGCACCACTTTGAAATTTTATAAAGATCCAACTGAATATTTGTGCAGCTTTTTTGAGGCAGAGCTTTTCTTTTGACAACAGCACCATCAGCAAGAAGTTTGAGGTTACTACTATTATTGCATGCAAATTGATGAATATAATATATGAACAGCAAGGGACCCAACACATTTCCCTGCAGCACATGTGAAGTAATTTCTACATCTGGCGATGACTCTACATCCACTGATGACTGTCATTCGAGATAATGCTACATCCTCCCTCCTCTCTGTATAATGTAAATACCAGGAAAATTAGACACTATAATGAAATTGCCCAGTGATACACTATCATTCTTTATTGAAGAACATGATACACTGCACTCGTAAACAACATGCTCTAATAAAACTTCTGATACAGCAACCTTTTTCACATCTGTATTTACAATGTAAATATTATTTAATGACATTCACACGTGTGTCAACATAAAATGCACATATAAAAATTATTTTCACTCAAATGATATTATTTCAAGATTTCTGTACATATTTTGTGTATTTTTTTAACAAGATACAATGATGATTATTATTAGTATTAACATTGATTATTGAAACAATCCTAAGTTTTTAATTAAAAATGAGTTGTAAGTGAAATTCTTTTCTCTCAAAATGTAAACATTATAACCACTGGAGTAACTTTATAATGTAATATCTCTGAAGTCAGTTACTCGGTGGGAAAGAGTGTTACGTTGGACTAGCGCTTGTAAAAGTAGTAAGTCTAATCTTGCGTCAGTCTGTTGTTCTGAGAGAAGAACTGTATAGAGTGTGATAATGGAATGTGGAAAGCTGAATTCTAAAATATGAAAAGAAATTTGCAAGCAAGAATATCATCCCATTAAACTAAAACCTGTGCCAAATATTATGCTGCAATTGAATGGACTATGAGCAGAAGTTAAGTTAAACTGACACACATTTTAATAAATGCCATGGCTATTCTAACCATTTCTTCTTATTTGTTACTAATGTTTGACAAAATACCATGCAGACATAAACACAGAAGGTACATGTGAAGTTTGTTAACTAGAAATACTTTTTATGGAATAAAATTATACGTCGGCTGCACCATGAGGGTGTGAATGAGAAGTGACCTGCATTTTCCCGAGGCTGTGGGGACAGGTGCCATGAGCGGAGACCTGCAGGAGGAGCATGAGGGCAGGTAGGAGGGCAGCTTGCTGTGGGAGGCTCTGCCAGTCTCCCCTGAGGGTGTCCAGGATACGGAGCCCCAGGCTGGGGTACTGCCGAACCAGGGATTCGAGGCTACTGCCGCTGGCTGGAGCGATCTTGGAGCTGATGGCAGTCAGCAGCTGCTGGCATGCATTCCTGTAGTGATAGAACATGCATTCTCAGTGTTGCTGTTGCAGAAACTATTGATGTTCATTGTGTCTAAATGTTTTCATCCTAGCATTTCCCCATTATAGAGTCATGTCTTAAGGTTGAGAGTCCCTCTTTTAATTTCAAATATTTCTATATGTTGTTCTTTAATATGCACACATATCAGCATGTGAGTTGTTTTTTCTCTGTGATAAACGGTCTTCTCACAAACAGGTCACAAACTTTATGGCTTGATGTTTTCCATGCAATTGTAACTGCACCAGTATGTGGACTATGGTTGTCAGTATAGACTAAACTTTTTGTGACCATGTGTCTACATGTCGACAACTTACCTGCTGTCCAGGTGAGAGTGGGCATTAATGGCTTGCCCTTGCCATATGTACCTGGAGGTAATAAACAACCTAAAAACATACTGCTCCTAATAGCTACAATTATTAGTCTGCACATGACTTAAAAACTGAAGTAATATTGTACACTACACTGTCCTCAGTCGCCAGTAAAAAATATCTGCACTTATACCATTAAACTATGTATATTATGTTGATAAATGTTTAGGAAATGGATGAGTCAAGTGGTTCATTACATCAAAAACCTAGGTGGCTTTCCAATAAAAATGCATATCTACAACCACTCTGCACTCTGCACCATGTAATTTGTGTGGCAGCCCTCGTGATAAATCCAACAAACATTTATTGAAGACAAATTAGCATTCTACAGTAAAATATTAAGTTGTTCACATTACAAAGCCAAACAGTAAAAGTTCCCAATTGAAATCGATGCAAGTCTGAGCACAACTACTTAGTGGTGCATGCGTATTCTAATTATAATATTAGGTGTATTCCGAAATAAGTCTTACACTGATGGAAGCCACATGGTCATCAAATAGAGAAATGTTATATCAGCTTGAGAAGTGCAAATAACAGGCCCATGACTCTGGTCATGCAGTAAATCAGAAATCACGACAGCCACTGTCTGAAGACAGGCCCAATCTTGTCCGAGTTAACTGCAGCAGCAGTCAAAGTAGGATAATGGCAGCTAGTGAAGGAAATTCTGAGTGTGAGCCAGCTACAGGATTGCCTTCTATTCACCCACTATGAAATTTCATGTGACAGGTGTAAGAAGTGCTGTTATCTGTGATGTTGTGATGTATCAATTTTGTACTCCTTACTTATCACTGGTTTCTGGAACTTTCAAAGTGGAGCATGCTTTTTCTCTGATTTGCTCTACTATGGCAACAGAGCTAGTGGTCATGTGCTGATCTGGTGTACATAAAGAGAATTGTTGGGCTTTCACACAGGGTGGTCCCACCCAGCCACATCACAAATAAACTGTGTGAAGAATTTGGTAGAAAGATAATTAAGAAGTGAAAGTGTTATGTTTAATCATAGAAGAAAAGTATTTATGTAATTCACTCATTTCATGGAAAGTTGCACAGGAATAGTTATGAGAGTTAAGGTTGAAACAGTATTGTGTTTGTGAATCAATAATTGTTATGGAGGAACATATGGATACTAGAATATAAATGTAAAGGGTTCTGTGATCAGTGATTATCTATTTAATTAACTGGGAAATGCAATGTGACAATGGTCACTTCAGTGTGAATATAAAACAAAGATAACTGTTAACATGAGAGTGGATGAGCTTCGGCATTGTTAGGGAAGAATTTTACGTGCTAAATGGACAATAAAACAAAGTGATTTGACTTGTACAGTTATTATTTCAAAGTGACTTTTTCAATTTCCAACTGATTGTCATTGATATGTGAAAAGTCTAAGAGAAGATAGATTGCTGCTTACTGTAAAGACAACACGCAAAGGTGCAGATAGCCAAAATTGATAGATGCTTACACATATGCTTTCGGCCATTACCTTGGTCGGAAAAAGAGAAACACACACCATTCATTCACACAATCAAGCACATCTCACACACATATGACTGCCGACTGGCCCGAGCCACCAGAGTTGGTGGTCATGTGTGTGTAAAATGTGCTTACGTGTAAGTGTCTTTTAATTGTGACTGTGTGCAACTTAGCATGTCATCTTTATGGTAAGTAGCAAGCTATCTTTTCCTACACAATTGATATTTCTACTGGAGTTTCCATTGTTTGAAAAGTATGAGAGACATGTATTTATTTTAGAGACATGGCCAGGTTTATCTCATAATGGACCATGTCCTCTATGTAAAGCCCCCATACTTAACTCTGATAGTCTGATAGCTGCAAAAATAATCTAAAAATAAACTGAAAAGTTGGGAAGATGGAAATATACTTCTCTTTCCCCAAATTACTTCGTTTTATTGTCCTTTTAGCACATAATACATTTCTCTAACAAGGCCTAAACTCACCCAGTCTTGTTTTGACAGTTATGCATACTGAAGTAAGTACTGCTAAGTAGCATTTGCACATTATTTATACAGGTAATCCCTGATCACAGAAGTCTTTTTATTTATGTTCTACTGTCAATATGTTTCACCACAAGAATTACTGATTCACAAACATGTTACTATTTCAGCCATAAGTCTCACAACTAATCCCATGTGTCTTTCCACAAAATAACTGAATTACTCAAACACTTTTCTCCTATGAACTGCCGTAACACTATCTTCTCTTAATTATACTTTCTAGCAGATTTCTTCAAATAGTTCTCTCTTTACTGAAGCCCAACAACTCTCCTACCACATTGAGATGGTGTGTGGCTTCTAGCGCTAGGATATTGTTGCCATCATACAACAAGATGTGCTCCCTAGAGAGAAGCCATGCTCTGATTCGAAAGTTTCAGAAGCCAGCAATTAGTAAGGAATACAATATCAATATCTTACAATGTCAAACATAGCTGTACTCCTTACAGCAGCCTGTGATATCAGGTGACCTCGTCAGTCATGGCGATGTTACACATATTGATATGTTTGTATATTCTATTTACAAGCCTGCTTGGGTTATTAATAGATAACTATGTTTAATAACTGTTCAATAAAAGTAATTCAAATGTTTATTTTACTGAGAGCAATTACATGAGCCCTAATTAGTCTCATTCATTTCAACAGAAACTTGCTGTAGAATGACGCAGATCAGCTTATCACAATAAGTTTCCATTGGAAAAATATTAATTACTTTACTGCTTCACACTACTGTTGTATAAGAATTGTTTTGACTACAAGGTTTTAGACATGGAAATTATTTGTCCATGTATTACAAATGGATGCCATACACACATCATCCCAAGGTGTTCAGCTGACAGTATATCATAATTCTTCACAATTATTTCAGAAAAAGTACTTTCCATGAATTCTATATTATCTCCTTGGCACCTGATTCTTCTACTTCTTCTTCTTCTTCTTCTTCTTCTTATTATTATTTGTAAACAGTTCCTTTCTTTAAAAATTGTCTTTTTACCCAGGCACCTGGATCTAAGCCTGATCATCACATTTAACCACTCACCACCAACACTCTCCCCTCACTAAAGATGCACACAGCCTACTAGTGAATCCCAAGCTATTGGCAGGAATAATCTAATGTTGACAACCTTCTACAATACCAGTAAAATTCTAGATGTTAGAAATAAGTTGTTAATATCAATGTCAATAGTGGTAACCTTCCAAGGATTTATAATGGAACTTTGTATGGATTGCAAAATTCTACTTAGTAAACTAAAGTGTTGTGGCATTTTGGTATCTCTCTTGCATCTCTGGAGTCTTGCCATCATTAAAGAAGACAGTCTCAGGCATGACACTTCTCTCATAGTGGGGGTGATGACATAGGGATTCCTTCAAGGCTCAGTAGTGTGCCCACTTCACAGCGACATCTACATCTATATTCTGCAAAACACCGTGAGGTGCATGGCAGAGGGTAGATCCAATTGTATCTGTTATTGTGGTTTCTTCCTGTTCCATTCATGTATGGAGTGTAGGAAGAATCATTGTCTGAATGCCTCTGTCCATACAGTAATTATTCTGATCTTATCCTCACAATCCCTAAGTGAGTGATGTGTCAGGGGTCGTACTATATCCCTAGAGTAATCACTTAAAGCCAGGTTTTGAAACTTTATTAATAGACTTTCTCAGGATAGGTTATGTCTGTCTTCAAGAGTCTGCCAGAACAGTTCCTTCTGTATCTCTGTGACACTCCTTCATGGCTTAAACAAACATGTGACTGTTCATGCTGCCCTTCTCTTTATGCACCCAATGTCCCCTGTTAATCCATCACTCTTGAGTAATATTCTAGAACCAGTATCATGAGTGACTTGAAAGCAATCTCTTTTGTGCATTGATTGCATTTGCCCAATATTCCACCAATAAACTGAAATCTACCACCTGCTTTACCCACGACTGAACCTAAGTCATCATTCCATTGCATATCCCTACAAAGAGTTATGCCCAGGTATTTGTACGAATTTTTCAATTTCAACAATGACTCAGTGATATTATAGTCATAGGATATAATGTTTTTCCATGTTGTGAAGTGCAAAATTTAACATTTATGAACATTCAGAGTAAGTTGCCAATCTCTGAACCATGTTTAAATCTTACCACGAGATAGTTGAATATTTATGCAGCTTCTTTCAGATAGTATTTAATTCCAAATAACATAATTACCTGGAAAAAACCTGATTTTACTATTAACATTGTCTGCAAGATCATTAATGTACAACATGAACAGCATTAGTTATGTGATCTACCCATCTAATCTTCAGCATTCTTCTGTAGCACCACATTTCAAAAGCTTCTAGTCTCTTCTTGTCTAAACTATTTATTGTCCATGTTTCACTTTCATACATGGCTACACTCCATACAAATACTTTCTGAAACGACCTCCTGACACTTAAATCTATACTCGATGTCAACAAATTTCTCTTCTTCAGAAACGCTTTCCTTGCCATTGCCAGTCTACATTTTATATCCTCTCTACTTCAACCATCATCAGTTACTTTGCTCCCTAAATAGCAAAACTCCTTTACTACTTTAAGTGTCTCATTTCCTAATCTAATTCCCTCAGCATCACCCGACTTAATTCAACTACATTCCATTATCCTCGTTTTGCTTTTGTTGATGTTCATCTTATATCCTCCTTGCAAGACACTGTTCATTCCGTTCAACTGCTCTTCCAAGTCCTTTTCTGTTTCTGACAGAATTACATTGTCATCGGCGAACCTCAAAGTTTTTATTTCTTCTCCACGGATTTTAATACCTACTCCAAATTTTTCTTTTGTTTCCTTTACTGCTTGCTCAATATAAAGATTGAATAACATCGGGGATAGGCTACAACCCTGTCTCACTCCCTTCCCAACCACTGCTTCCCTTTCTTGTCCCTCGACTCTTGTAACTGCCATCTGGTTTCTGTACAAATTGTAAATAGCTTTACGCTCCCTGTATTTTACCCCTACCACCTTCAGAATTTGAAAGAGGGTATTCCAGTCAACATTGTCAAAAGCTTTCTGTAAGTCTACAAATGCTAGAAACATAGGTTTGCCTTTCCTGAATCTTTCTTCTAAGATAAGTCGTAAGGTCAGTATTGCCTCACGTGTTCCAAAATTTCTACAGAATCCAAACTGATCTTCCCCAAGATTGGCTTCTACTAGTTTTCCATTCGTCTGTAAAGAATTTGCATTAGGATTTTGCACCTGTGGCTTATTAAACTGATTGTTCGGCATGGAAATGCATCATATAAACTGACACCTGGCACCTTTACAACACAATGCATACATGTCTACATTCAACATTCTTGTGGTTACATAGTTGCAACGGCGTATGTTGTGCTTACAGTAACTTGTGATCTTGCAATGTTAATGACTTAAATAGGTTACCTCAACAAATGTACTCCCAATATTTCATTATTCTACATCAATTATTTAGTGGTGCTACGATTCCTTTCTGTCAGTGTACTAACTACAATGCCTTTGCATCAGAATTCATGAGTATATTCAATGAAAATTACCAATTCATAACAGTACCACACAGATCCATTAAAACAAACTCACGAATAACTGAAGGCAGAAAGATCTGTAACAATAGAAACAGGAAACTGCACATGGACACAAAGAACGACCATGATGCAGAGTTTCTCAAGTATGTTAACAGTTACAAAAGAACATCTGAAAGTGTTGTTAAATAGGAAAAAAATGCTGAACAGTACATTCATCTCAAATGCCACCAAAAAATTCGAAAGTTGTACAGCAAAGTGTCAAGACTGCTGTAGACGTTGAGAAAAAAATAATCATTTTAACTCTAAATTAGAAAGTGATGGAGAAATTGTTACAAGCGCCACCCAGATCTGTGAAGAATTGAACAGGTACCTTACAACTTGAAATAAAATGGATGACTTCTCTCCTCCCAACATAATGCAACACAGGTATGGAGAATTTCAATTTACTCGTGTCATGACGTGGCAGCACTATAAGATTAATTTTAAATAATCTTCAATCTGTTGGTGTGTTATGAAATTTAAACAAAAATAATAAAACCTTGATGATATAATATAGCATCTAAACTCTGCCTTATAGCAAATCTGTCATTTGATGAGAGCTGGCGGGTTGCTTATATACAACAGAGTGAAATTCACAGAAATGTTGCTCATGCACAAAAGGAGTAGATTGTTGTGACTCGCCGATCTTTAGAAGTTCTGTTGCGCAGTTATGCGTGTCCTCTACATGCGGTGCTGTCTGCCAGCCATGTAGCAGCAGCGCCACCTAAGCGGCCAGCCAGCCAGCGGGCACTAGACTTGGACTCGGTTATGATTTGACTGTTAAAGTGTACACACATCTTACTCTGTTTACTTGATCTGTGACTCTCATGTATTGCATCTTCCTTGAAATATATTTGTTCAACTTGAAGTTATAACAATTGGTTGTCGAGGCAGTGATTTTTCTTTTCCATCGTTGACTCACATGTTCCCATGGCTACTTTAGACCAACTATTGCAAGGTCTCATAGAACAGCAAACGCTTCTCACAAATGCAATTCGTGATTTCGTCACGGCATCAAATGCGGGGCATCTCTCATTGTTGTCTCTACCTACTTTTCCTCCTTATGATGAGACGGCGGAAGACTGGTCTGATTACGAAAAACATCTTTGACAGCACTTCTTGGCATTTAATGTCACAGACAAACAAACATGTAAATCTCTGTTCCTTTCATGAATTTCACCTCAAATGTATTGGTTGTTGTCATTATTGGCTCCTATGAAAGATCCTGCATCTTTGTCCTTTGCTGAAGTGTGCTCACTTCTGTTTGTCTATTTTCAAAAGCAAACGCATGTGGTATCCTCTCGTGTTGCCATTTATCATTGTCAAAACAACGAAATCAGTCCTATCACGCTTCGGCTGCTGAACTTCACGGCCTCAGCAGAAAGTGTCAATTTTTTACTGAAGTTCACAAAGAATCCTATGCCAATTATATGGTACGGGATACTATTATCCGATCAGCACCCGACAAAGAAGTTAGGCAACATGCCCTTCAGTTGACAACTCCGACTCTAGATGAAGTCCTATCCTTTGCTCAGTCTTTTGAAACTTCTCGCACCGCTGGAGCGCAAATAGAGGCCAGGGGGCAACGTCGGGGAAATACAACCTCTGTGAAATGCTGACGAAGCATGTGGCGTGTCCACGCCAGCCGACGTGGCCACAGTACGCTCCCAAGTGCAGCCTCGGCCTAACCGTAAACAAACCTCTAAGAAACTGCAGCAAAACCCACGGCAACTTCCTTCATGTCCTTGGCAATTTACCTTCATGTCCATGGCGATTTACGAAAAATTCATGAGAAGATTGTCCACAACGTTGGGCCATGTGTCATAAATGCAAAAAAAAAAAAAAAGGGTCATGTGTCATCCATTTGCAAATTGGACTGCATGCTATGTAATGTAGCAGAGGACTGTAATGTTGTGCCAGCTAATAGTATGAAGTATTTAAACCCACATACAAGTTCTGAAGGAAAAGGTGAAAATTTTTTAAAAATATTATGGAACAGTTGCAATTACAAAACAGATAGGGAAGAGTTTTGGAATTATTTAGTTAGAATTTGTAAAAGGTTATATCCTCGCTGGTGGCAAAGTGTAAGGGGTTGGGGTTGGGTTGTTTGGGGAAGGAGATGAGACAGTGAGGTCATCGGTCTCATTGGATTAGGCAAGTAAGGGGAAGGAAGTTGGCCGTGCCTTTTCAAAGGAACCATCCTGGCATTTGCCTGGAGTGATTTAGGGAAATCATGGAAAACCTAAATCAGGATGGCCGGTCGTGGGATTGAACCGTCGTCCTCCCGAATGCACGTCCAGTGTCTAACCACTGCGTCACCTCGCTCGGTGGCAAAGTGTAAAATGTAATGAATATCTGATGTATGCTCAACCTGTTGTATCCATAGATGATGATAATGAAAGTGTCAATGTATGTGTGAAAGTGTTAAAAACTGATCAGGAAAATAATGAGGGTAATTTTAGAAAAATTGAAAATGACCTGTTACATGAACCATTAAAAGAAAAAGTACAAGAATGTGAATTAGAGTGTCCATACATTAAAGCTAAAGTAAAAAATTGGGAGGGTAAATGTCTCATTGATACTGGGAGTCCTATTTCAGCTATTTCAGAAAAATTTAGAAATAAAATTAAAGACAGTGTTGATTTTGTTGAGGCCCCTGTGATTGGAGTAAAGATAAGAGGAGCTACAGGCAATCACAGTAAAGTCATCAAAAGTCAAGTATTTTTATCATTTGAAACAGAAAATGTAAAATTTGAGTAGGGTTGTCTTGTTATTCCAAGTTTAGAAGAGAACATATTGTTTGGCATGGACTGGGTGTTAAAGGTAAGTGCTGCATTTAGCTGGAGTGAGATGAAGTTAATTGTGTGTGAACCCAAAAGCAATATTATTGCGTGTACACAACAGTTTATTATACACTGTAGAGAAGGTTGCAATCATGTCAGGAAAATCATAGACCATGAAGAGAATTTGTACTGTTATGATAACAAGCCTGAGCTAAATTTTTCTGGTCAAGACTATGAAAACACAGTTAAAAGCAAAGTAGAGGAAGCAATTAATGTGGACAGTGATCAAAAGAGACAGTTGGAAAATTTATCGCGGGAATTTTCAAGATGTTTTCAATGAAAAACCTGGAAGAGTCAGGAATTATCAATGCACTTTACATCTTACAACTTTTGCAAAAAGAAAAGAAGTAGAGTGTGAGATACAAAAAATGGAAGCATGGGGTATAATTGAAAGAAGTAACAGTGACTATAATAATCCTTTGGTAGTGGTTTACAAACATGGAGGTTGTGTTAGACTTGTACTTGATTCTAGGCACCTTAACAAATTTTTGAAAAGAGAAAATGGTCATCCAGAAAACATAGATGAACTGTTACATACATTTGAATGTGCGAAATTCATGAGCAGCTTAGACTTAACTTCAGGCTTTCACCATATTTATTTAGAAATAAATTCTAGAAAATACACTGCATTTTTGTATGGGGGAAAAAGTTATTATTACTGTACTGTACCATTTGGACTAACTGTTGTTGTTGCTGAGTTTATTAGAGCATTAGACCTTGTTTTGGGGGATGAACTACTGTCTAAACTTACTGTATATGTAGATGATATATTTTGATTTCTGGAAAAACATGGGAAGAACATTTTGAATTGCTAACACAGGTGTGTACAAAATTAAGGGATGGGGGTATGACCTTAAAGTTAGAAAAATGTTAAATTTGGAGTAAGTGAATTGAAATTTTTGGGACACATTATTTTGGAAAAGGGGATTGAACCTGACAGAGAAAAAATTGAAGCTATAGAGAATTTTCCTGTTCCTAAAAATAAAAAACAATTAAAATCTTTTTTGGTCTTGCTGGTTTTTACAGAAAGTATGTCAGTACTCAAGCTATTAAAGAAAAATATTGTGTGGGATTGGTCATTTGATTGTCAAAACTCATTTGATGAGACAAAGAAACAACTTTCACAGAACAGAATTCTATATAGGCCTAACATGTCTTTACCCTTCTGTTTGATGACTGACAGCAGTGATACAGGATTAGGAGCACACTTATTTCAGGAAAAAGTCGTAAGAGATCATATTGAACACCATTCCATTGCATTTGCTAGTAGAGTGTTACAAAAGTATGAAAGGACTTACACTGGGACTGAAAAAGAACTTTTGGCTATACATTGGGCTTTCAACAAATTTAAAAATTATCTTCTTGGACACAAAGTGATTGTTTACTCTGACCACAAATCACTAAATTACTTACAGGAGTTTGGGCTTTATCATAGTGGAATCACCAGATGGGCATTATTCTTACAACAATTTGATTATGAAATTAAATATATTAAGGGGAAGGAAAATGTTATTGCTGATGCACTTTCTAGGTCACCTATTGGGCTAAATTTTGATAATGAAAGAGGTATTGATGACAAAAATTTCAAAATTATGTATTTGAGGGCAATAAAAGATGAAGGAGAAATTTAAAAAAATTGTAATGGCATTAGGAGACACCAAAATCATGATGAAGATTGGAAACTGATAAAAAGTTATTTGGGAGTAAAACAAAAGGTAGATGATTATTATAAAGTACACAAAGGGATTCTGTTCAGAAGGTTAAGACCTGATTTGGATGACTGGAAATTATGTTGGCGTGAGCAGCACATAGACACATTAGTTTAGTATATACATGAGACCTTTGGACAATGTGGTTCTGTCAAATGCATACAAAAGGTTCAAGAAAACGTCTATTTTTATAATATTGCCAGAAGAGTGAAGAAAAAATTAGCAGCCTGTGACCGATGCCAAAGAGTAAAGGTGAGTAATCAAACATGCAGAGGGATGATGCAAAATATTTTGTCAAACAAAAATTTAGAGCTGACAGCTTGCGACATTTATGGACCCCTCCCCCAAGTCAAAAGGAGGTTACAGTTATGTCTTTGAGATTGTTGACGTATTCTCAAAATTCATAAAAATGTGTCCATTAAGGAAAGCCACAAGTAAACAGATTACATCTAAATTAACCAGTGATTATTTCAATAAGGTAGGCACTCCACAAGCAATCTTGTCAGACAATGACTCACAATTTACGTCAAAAGTATGGAAAGATTTTGTTGAAAATGCAAACATAAAACATATTTTGATTTCAGTTTATCACCCGTCCAGTAATCCGGCACAGAGGTACAAGAGAGAGATAGGGAGGTTGTGCAGAACATATTGTAGTAAGAACCACGTAAATTGGATTGAATATGTAAATGCTTTTGAAGATATAATGAACAGTTTGCAACATACATCCACTGGCTTTTCACCATTCAAAATTATGTTTAACAAAAGACCCACTAACTGTATTACTGAACACATAGACTTTTCAGTTTGTCAAATTTTGTCACCTCAGGAGAGGGAACAAATTGTAAAAGACACCATGAAAAAACAAGCAGATTACAGAAAGAAAAGACATAATACAAAAGGCAGGTTTTCACACTTTAATATTGGTGATTTGGTTTTGGTAAAAATGAAAGAAAAATCTAAACTTATGACTTCATAATTAAAGAAATTTTTTGACATTTATATAGGACCATTTGAGACGAAAGAAAATCCTCACCCAAATGCTTACAGATTGATCTATCCAAAGCCTAGGAAATTATTTGGTTTGAGGAATGTAACTGAATTGAAACCTTATATGTCTGATACATAGAATGAAATGTGCAAATATCAATAACCTGGAATGCAAGGAAAATTTTTCACATTTTATTATGTTTATGACATTTGTTTCCTATCATGTGATATAGAAACTATATATGGTACTGAAGCTTACTTATTGCTGAAAGGAAGTGTAAAATGATTCTGCTTGATGGACCATGTACACGTGTAATATACGTACTATTCATTGAATATATGCCTAGATGTAAGAAAATATTTTGATGGTTGCTTCTGCATTTTATTTTCTTTGTGTGGTAGGACATGTGCTATTTTAGTTGTAGTTTACTCATGTTAGTTATTAGACATTTTGGTGAACATTTTGACATTCATATTTTGTGCTTACTATTGTTTAAAAATACGCTTGAAGTATTAGTAGAGTGACTTGTTAAGGAAGTTGTATGGTGAGTAGTGGAGTCATGAACAATTACTTATTTTGGTAGCATAATGTTTATGGATGAGCCTATTATGTATACATGCTTAAATTTTCTTCGTGTGTTGATGTCATTTATGCTGAAAATACTTTATTCTATTATTATATTTTCTGAGCCTATATGTTGGAAAAGACTGAAATTGGAATATTATGGACAGGCTATGCCTGCTTATTTGCCCATCTAACAGTTGGGATGTATGAAATTGAGGACTTTCCACACTGTGGAATTAAATCATTCTTTTGTGTATTATTGGTAAAACATTCTGTCTGCCTATGGAGGCAACACACAGATACTAACAATTGTCATTTTTCTTAATGCTGTCTTTGTGTGTAACATGTTTAGGATTAGCGTGATACCTTTTGATATTTTGCATATTATGTTGATGAAATTAAGAGGATGTTTGTTGTAAAATCCAACCTCTACTTTTGTTATTTTGATAATATTTCTTCTGTTTTTGTAAGACTCAGTGTAGCCCTGAGCACTTTTCTTCCTTTGTACATATCATATTGTAGGTTTTCATGGTACAGTTAGATTGGATCTGTATGGGGGGGGGGGGGGGGGGGAGTTGAATATTGGGATAGACAATATATATCAGTGATGGGTTTCTTAAGCTATGGTAGGGTTCACCTGAGAAGCCCTTGGAGCAAATTCATGCTGACTTTGCGGGACCTTTTTTAGATACTTATTGGCTTCTCGTTATTGACGCCTACTCTAACTTTCCTTTCATTGTCATTTGCATCTCGCCTACCACCACGGCAACCGCCAATGCTCTAGCTCGCATTTTCTCTTTGGAAGGCCTTCCCTCCACTCTTGTTACTGATAATGGTCCGCAATTTGCCTCTTCCTATTTTGCGGATTTTTGTGCCTGTCATGGCGTCATGCATGTCATGGCCCCTCCGTTCCATCCTCAGTCAAACGGTGAGGCTGAACGACTGGTCCACACATTTAAGGCTCAGATGAGGAAACTTCTGACTTCTGCTGATGATGCGCTTCTCCAATTTCTGGCTTCTTACCATTTCACCCCCATGGGCAACCACAGCCCGGCTGAGCTCTTACATGGCTGACAGCCCCGCATGCTACCTCATCTTCTGCGGCCTTCCACCTCACGGCTGTGGGTGGCTTCACTTGGCCGGTTCACCACCGATGACCTTGTATGGGTACGGGGATATGGCAGGCAGCCAAAATGGAGCCCTGACCGCATCTTATGACACTGTGGCCAATGCCTGTATGAAATTCAGACGGACACGGGTGTTGCAGTGCATCATTCTGTAATGGTACTTGAATTACGTAACCATTACGGCAGCTCACCTGAACCTCTCAATACCAGTAATATTCTAGTGAGTTTCTGTTAACTACTTAACATATTTCTGAGACAACATTCAGATTTGATTTCATTTGTGATACATAGATATGTTTATGTTGCAATGATATTATTCTTATATGTGTTCTTTCTTTTGTCACTATGATCTTTGATGTACTTGTAACTCTGATTTTTGGGCGCGTAAGCGATTATTAGTTAGTTGTTAGAGAGTCGGACCTTGAGAGAGTCAAGTGTTGGTCGTCATGTTGGAAAGACGCATATTGTAGCCAGTTTATAAAATGTGAACTTTAACAGTGACTGTGAGGAAGATGTTTTCAAGTATATTTTGTTCTGTGAAGTGATGTTTGTCTGCCATGTGATATTTCAACAAAAGCAATAAAAAGGAAGTGTAACTTAAATTCGGAGTGCTGATTATTTTTTTTTACATCACTGTTGTGCTAACTTTGAAAAGTTTAATCTTCAAGAATGGTTTGTGAAGCGCATCTACAAAACTTTTGAATATAGCAGAATAAAACCTAGGCCTCTTTGCATCTGAGCTTGGAATCATCACCACCTAGATTTTCGATGACTGAGCCACGATTTTACAACGAGACCAGCATGGGAAACTCGAAAAGATGAATGCCTAGTTTATTCATTATTACATGAAATGACTTAATTAACTGTGCTCTAATGACACCTGCCACATAATAACATTGTTGTTGCCCAAAAATGCAGTATTTAGCAGCGTGAGCAACACCACAATCAACATTAAATTTGGACCTTTGTAGTGGTAGGGTTGTTAGAATTCGGACCAGCTTCAGCCTCGTGTGCCGGCAACGCCTGTTCCGGATGCTGCTACACCACCTTCGGCTCTACCTGACACTCAGGATACTGGAATCTCTCATTACACACAACACAATCCTCTCACCATCATATTGGTGCCAGCACAAGAACTGACGCCACCAGGAGACGTGCCCATGCAGGAACCAGATGACCATCATCTGTCAGAGCCACTCTACTCGCCTTCTTCTCCTACGGATGCGAACACATTGCCCATGTCTCCTGTTATAACAACTGGACTTGCCACAACAGGTAGATTGGTGCACGGGGCCCCAGCAGATTTGACCCGTTATCATCGGGGACTTTAGCAATCTACAGGCCACCTCCATCAAGACTTGTGCAAAGAATTCAAAGGGGGCAAAAGTGTTGTGACTCACCGATCTTTCATGTTGTGACTCACCGATCTTTCAAAGTGCCGCCACACAGTTACATGAGTTCTCTACATGCGGCACTGTCTGCCAGCCATGCAGCAGCAGCGCCACCCAAGCGGCCAGCCAGCCAGCGGCCGCTGGACTTGGACTCAGTTATGATTTGACTGTTAAAGTGTACACACATCTTACTCTGTATACTTCATCTGTGACTTTCAAGTATTGTGTCTACCTTGAAATATATTTGTTCAACTTGAAGTTATAACACAGACAAGATGAGATATGAAATTTCTTCCCGGTATCAATACCGCTGAGTCTTTTTCTAAAATATTTGAGTGAACAGTTTGTAATGAATTAGAAATGTATAACAAAACTCATAACATTATTCTGAATCATCAGTATGGATATAGTAAGGGGCTAAGTACTGTGCAAAATGAACTAAAATTTCCTGGCAGATTAAAACTGTGTGCTGGACCAAAACTCAAACTCGGAACCTTTGCCTTTCCCGGGGAAATGCTCTACCAATTGAGCTACCAAGCACAACTCACATCCCATCCATACAGCTTTACTCCTTCCAGTACCTAGTCTCCTACCTTCTAAACTTGACAGAAGCTCTCCTGTGAACCTTACAGCACTAGCACTCCTGGAAGAAAGGGTATTGGAGAGACATGGCTTAGCCACAGACAGGGGGATGTTTTCAGAATGAGATTTTCACTCTTTAGTGGAGTGTGCGCTGATATGAAACTTCCTGGCACATTAAAACTGTGGGCCAGACCAAGACTTGAACTTGGGATCTTTGCCTCTACCTGTAGAGTACTTGCTTGTGACAGGCAAAGAACCCAAGTTTGAATTCCAGTGTGGTGCACAGTTTTTAGCTGCCAAGAAGTTTCATAACAGTGCACACTCTGCTGCAGAGTGAAAATCTTATTCTATTAATGAACTAATCACTAAAATAAGCACAAGTCTTGATAAGAAGCTGTATGAGTGTGGTATTTTTTCTTACCTCACTAAAGCATTTGACTGCTGCTTCACAGATGCCTGCTTATGTTTTTCATGGAAAATCTTTCAGCTGGGTCTCATTCTATCTCAAAAATCGGAAACATACAGTAGTTATACAACAAAAGGTGAGAGAGGCTGTTCTAATTGGAAGGAGACAAGCAGGCATATCCCAAGTAGTCATACTAGGTCCATTATTGCTCCTGTATGGCATTCGGAAGTGGTTTAAAATCACATTGTTTTACAAATACCATGCAAACTATGGGTATGTCCTCTCATAGGACAATGGTCTGATTCTAGTACACCAAGCAGACACTAGATGCAGGTTTTATGATTGAGGAAGGTAATCATCAGACATTGAAAACTTCTATTGCAAACTCACCGTCTCTGTCTGTGTCTGTGTCTGCCTCTCTCTCTCTCTCTCTCTCTCTCTCTCTCTCTCTCTCTGTGTGTGTGTGTGTGTGTGTGTGTGTTTGTGTGTGGTGTGTGTATTTTTTTTGAGCTTGCATGCATGTGTGTGTGCATGCTAGAAAGAACTATAAAAATGGAACGAACTGGGAGAGGACATAGTGACTGGTTCAAGAATTTGGTGGAAACTAATAATAAGGTATAAGGTATAAGAAGGCCCATGGAGTGCTACAACAAATGCTTAAATGAATAGAAAAATAGCTAAGACATCAAATTTGTGTTGTAAAATAAATTTTCTTTCATTATCTCAAACAAAAAGATCTCAAGAAACAAATATTTTTTACGTTAAGAATGACCCTTGCATAAAAAGTGAATCTGAACCAAAAAATACTTTCTGTAGTGAAGAATCATTACTTAAGACCACAGGTCAACAACAAAAACCATGACTTATGGAAACATACTTGCAGACAACAGGCAGAAAGAATATTCATTTATTATAACACAAATGTTAATATAATTTCTAACTTTTCCTCTTATTTCATCTCAATGTGAGTGAGAACTGATCACAAAGCATTTCAGAGGAGGTATTTGTGAAGTTTATAAATTAATAACATAATGGTTATTGTATATAGCAAAGATAAGAGGGAGTTTAGAATATCCAAGCTGCAATTGTAAGCCAAACATAGTCATCAACTGAAATAACAAAGGCTGTACCTGATAGGCCATGCAGAGCAATCAGTAATTCTGGTAATGCAAAGAAAAGTGATGGGCTCTATGTAAGGGGTCATGCCCATCCACAGTCCAGCATCTCTTATCAGAGCAGCCAAGCACAAAATAGCTCTCATCTGTGGCAGGTCAAATGCATCAGGAACCGCCCGTTGCTTCTCTCCAGATAATGAATAATTTGGCAGCTCCTGGGATGCTATCTCAGTAAGCCTGGAAGCTGCCAACTGCAGGAGCGGCTGAAAAGAAAATCTACAAATGTATCTCCTCTCTCTCTCTCTCTCTCTCTCTCTCTCTCTCTCTCTCTCACACACACACACACACACAGATTTACATATGCTGCAAACCAAAAATTTTTGACCATCAGTTTAACATCAAGTTGATCCACCTCGGAATGCAACATAGCAGCAGTGCTGCATGGTATGTATTCAGCAAGTCCTTGTTAGGCTTGTGGGGGTATGTTGTGCACAGAGGTCATTCCACTACTGTAAATTACAGGCTAGTGATTTGAGGCTATGGAGCTGGCACCAAATAGTGTTCCAGATGTGTTCCATTGGGTTTCTATCAGGCGAATTTTGGTGGCCAAGGCACGTATGTGAGCTCACTGTCAAGCTCATGAGCCATGATTCTGTCCTTGGGACAAAGGCAGTTATATTTCTGGAAGACGGTACTGCCATTGTGGAAGACTTCAAGCAAGACAGGATGTGCCCGGTTTGCAATAATGTTCACATAGTCCACAGCCGTCTTTGTGCCTTTGATTGCTACCACAGGTCTCACTGAAGCATATAGCATAACTCTGCCCCACCAGCCTATGTTCATGGCACACTGCACATTTTGAGCACCCGTTTGCCTGGAAGATGGCGTATCCAGGTGCAACCATCAATCTGATATAACAAGAAGTGTGATTCATCTGAGAAGGCACCACATTTCCATTTATCCACTGTTCAACATCGATTATCCCATGCCTACTGTAATTGTAATTGACGATGTTTTTGGCTCAGCATGGTGTAATGATGCTGTGTTTGTGTTCGCCACTACACTGACACTAGTGTTGCGAGGTGGCCCCTTCTGCCCCAAGAATTGAATGCAATGGACACTGTCGGGATGAGATCTTTCATTACCCTGGTGTGCACAGAGTCAAGAATGCTGGCCAAATCAATTTTCTTTATTATTTAATGGTTACCATATACTAGGTGGACAGGGTGTGGCCCAGGAGCTGACCATGGTTAGAGGCAGTGAGTGAGCCCGATGAGGCAGCACAGTGGCGAAACAGTATAACAGTGGCTGGCACCGTTGGCAACCTTGCTCATAATAGACCGGTGTCTGTTCCAGAGCACACTGTGTTTACAGCTAGACTGGCATAATCTATCCACAGCCCAAAATGCCTAGCAAGGGTGCGCGAATGCTCCGAGTCAATTCAGGACTCTCGAAGGCTGAATACTGGCTAGCGTGTCAGGTGGTGGCACCTGCTGTGTACGAGGCATGCTCAAAAGTAAGTGTACTGTGGCCACAATGGGCTGTGGGTGATTTTATTTTTTTAAAGAAGTTGCCAACACTGAGTGCTACAGCATGTCCCATGACCAGAGTGAGCATTATAGGAACTCAATAGTATGTAAACTCACGTTGTTGTGTCCAGTTGCATGAAAGACGTCAGTAAGAAATCACGCCAAGTGTAAGGCAGGTGCTTTGATAAGCTTCCTTCTTGTGGAAGAAATAACACCTACTAAACTTTTTTCATGAATCAAAATGGTTTCCAGTGAAGGTGTTACGAATAGAACTAGTGTGTTTAAGTGGTGTAGGCAGTTTATTTGAGGCAGAAAAAATGTTCATGATGAACAGAGGAGTGAAAGACCTTTCATTTTTCATGAAGGTTTGCTGAAAAAAATTGAGGAAACTGTTAGTGAAGACAGTTGATCGACAGTGGATGAAATTTCTGTGATGTCCTCACAACTCTCCATAACTCTATGACATGAGACAATTATGCAAATGCAGGGATACTAGAAACTGTACACAACATGGGTCCCAAAGTAGCTGACAGTGCAGCATAAGAGAAATCAGGTCTGCAGCACCCTTGAATTTCTTGAGCAACTTGAATTGGAAGAAGAGGATTTTCTGAGCTCTATTGTGACTGGAGATGAAAGGTGAGTGGCTCATTACATACCTGATGTGAAAAGACAGTTCACAATGTCTCCACACCATTTAGTGATATGGGTCTGTAATTCAGCAGATTACTGCTATTTCCTGTCTTGAGTACTGGTGTGATTTGAGCAATTTCCAGTCTTTAGAAGTGTATATATGTATGATAGCTGAGTATGGAGCCATTGTATCAGTATACTCCAAAAGGAACTTGACTGGTATGCAGTCTGGACCAGAGGTCTTGCCTTTATGAAGTGATTTAAGCTGCTTTGCTACACTGAGGATACTTACTCATGTTGGCAGTTGTTCTTGATTTGAATACAGAAATATTCACTTCATGTTCTTTGGAGAAGGAATTTTGGAAACCTGTGTTTAGTATCTCTCCTTTACTGGGACTGTCACCTGTAATATCACTGTTGTTATTGTACAGTGACAATATTGATCGCGTCTTCCTGCTGGTGTATGACCAGAATCTCTTTGGGTTTTCTCCCAGATTTTGAGACAGTTTTGCTGTGGAACCTACTAAAAGCATCTCACATTGAAGTTCATGCTGAATTTCGAGTTTCTGTAAAATTTTGCTAGTCTTGGGTGTTGTGTATTCTTTTCAACTTGGCACAATTTTTTCTTTGCTTTCACAACAATATTCTCAATTGTTTTATGTACCATGCAGGATCAGTAGCGTGTCTTATTAGTTTGTTTGGTATACATCTCTCAACTACCATCGATACCATTTCTTATAATTACAACCACATCTGTTCTACACTTACATAGTCGGTTTGGAAGGACTGGAGACTGTCTCTTAGGAAGGTATGAAGCAAATTTTTATCTGCTTTAAATAGACGTATTTTGTGTTTACATTTGGTGGATTTTGATGTTATGGTATTTAGTCTCACTACAACAACCTTGCCATTACTAATCCCTGTATCCATGATGATGTCCCCTGTTTGCTCAGGATAATATGTTGCAAAGAGGTCAAGTATGTTTTTGCAACCATTTACACTTAGAGTGGGCTCCTGACTAGTTATTCAAAATAATTTTCTGAGAACTCATTCCAATAACGTTTTATGCCTACCACCAGCTTTAAACATGTTTTTTGCTAACATATTTGATGATAGACTGGTGTCACCACAAACTACACCAAAGAGCCAAAGCGAAGTGGCATGGACTCGACTAATATCTGAAGTAGTGTTGCACCAAAGAGCCAAAGCGAAGTGGCATGGACTCGACTAATATTTGAAGTAGTGTCGGGGAAATTGACACCATGAATCCTGCAGCACTGTCCACAAATCTGTAAGAGCTTCAGGGGGTGCAGAGTTCTTCTGAACACCATGTTGCAAGGCATCCAGATGTGCTCAATAATGTTCATGTCTGGGGAGTTTGGTGGCCATTGAAGTGTTTAAACTCAGAAGAGTTATCCAATGTTGGTGTTGGTCTCAGGCGAGGGGTAAAGGTACACGAGTGGCCCTTCAGCTCCGAAAGCCCATATAAATGATGTTTTGTTGAATGGTTAACAAGCTGACACTTGTTGATGTCCCAGCATTGAAATCTGCAGCAATTTGCAGAAGGGTTGCACTTCTGTCATGCTGAACAATTCTCTTCAGTTGCTGTCGGTCCCGTTCTTGCAAGATCTTTTTCTGACCACAGCGATGTCAGATATTTGATGTTTTACTGGATTCCTGATATTCATGGTACAATTGTGAAATGGTCGAATGGAAAAAAAACCCCACTTCATTGCTACTCATAGATGCTGTGTCCCATCGCTCATATGTGGACTGTAACACCACATTCAAACTTACTTAAATCTTGTCGCAGCTGTAAGTGATTTAACAACTGCTCCAGGTACTTGTTGTCTTTTATAGGTGTTGCCTGTTTACATATCTCTGTATTTGAATATGCATGCCTATACCAGTTTCTTTGGCACTTCAGTGTATAACTATATTAGTGAGGTACCTATTTCCAATGAGATTCATGCTTTCTTTGAACCGTTCAGCAACTGTATCTTCTGAGGTGAGAGTTGGTAAAAGTAAACAATTGTTAATTTATTCAAGTTGTCAAGCATAATTTTTACCCATATGAAGTTACAGAGGCTAACTACTTCAATAATTTGCAGTGGTTGATAATTTGCCTGTCCTGAATCCAATGGACCGCATCTTGGATACTATTGGGCAGCAATTCTGCATCCACAAACTACTGGCACATAATCTACGGGAATTGTGTGATCTTTGTGTGGACATATAGTGCCATGTACCTCCAGACAGCTGCTGAGCAATTGTTGATCCATATCACACAGAATCATTGCTGTCTAGTTTACCAAAGGTGGACCAAAACATTATTAAATATGTAGGCTTAATCTTTTGGATCATCGGTGTAAGTACCAGCATTGTTATTCACCTTATCTGGACGGCAATCTGCAACAGCAACTTTATTGATCACGAGGGGCAGCCCAGGTGAGCGACGTGTTGCTGTTATTTTGGAGCTTTGAAGTAAATCCAGACATTGCAGTAACTGTTTCCTAACTGCCTGTTCCACATGTGGCCTTCGACAATTCCTATTAAAAAGTAAAAAAGTAAATAACACTGTGTTTAAATTACATTATTTGATCTCAACATTACTATTAAAATCTATAATATAACAAAGGACACAGCGAACTCAAAATAAACGTATGCTATGAGAAATCAGTCAGTTATTTCACTTTTCTGCAGCTGCAAGGGTAATGAGATATCATAAAATGTGTCATATTTTACTTTCCTCCAGCTGGGATTGTTATAACTTCAAGTTGAACAAATGTATTTCATGAAAGTCACAGATCAAGTAAACAGAGTAAGATGTGTATACACTTTAACAGTCAAATCACAACTGAGTCAGAGTCTAGCGGCTGCTGGCTGGCTGGCTGCTTAGGTGGCGCTGCTACTGCATGGCTGGCAGACAGTGCCACATGTAGAGGACGCGTGTAATTGCGCGGCAGCACTTTGAAAGATCTGTGAGTCACAACCCTTTTCCCTCTATGAAGTTTTTGCACAGTTACAAAGGGATAGCAACTCAGTTTTCCCAGTTAGTGCATGGGAAGTTGCAATACACAGAACAGACACCAGCCATCATCACTACGGTCCTGAGTGAGCTGTTAGTGTGTGTGTAGAGTCACATTATGAAACAATGCGTACATAGACTGTGTAGCGTGCGCAGTGACTGGGAGTGGGAAATGAATTGACAGTCTTAAATTATAAAATAACTTCTTTGCAAAACACTACTGTACAGGATGGTTACAATGAAACTTCTGGTACTTGAATCAGCATAGATGGAAAACTATTTATTATACAGGTACTGAACTTTATAGGAATGACATCCAGGCTGCAGGATTTGGTTGCTAGTAGGTGTAATGTCGTGAGCTGCCATGAAGCGCCAGTGTGCCAGTGTTCATTACAGTTGCAGACTGTCAACATGGACCTGGACAAGGTGATCAGGGCTTTAATAGTAAGGCTGCTTTATGAAAACAACAGCAATAGTACTGTGCTCTTCATGAGTACTGATGTGTTAAAGGAATACAGAGAGGTCCTCTTTCCATACTGGGGTAGAAGAACACAGTTTGGAAGTTTGAGTTAACTGGTGATTTGGGAATTACTCCTGAGAGAGACCAACGCCTAATTGCAGGGCAGACTGTTGAAGAAGTTACTGTTGTCATAACAGAATGCTGGACACAATGTGTGATCTTCAAGCAGTACTCAAGCTGTGTTATAACAACTGATTATCCATGGCCTACCATTTGAAAAGTGTTGCAAACAATCTCTAGTGTGGTTCCAGGCTGTTGTGGATGCAGATGTTCATCACACAGCAAAATTTGTGACCTGCAATGTAAACATGGTGCCTAATTAATAAATGTTATCCTCTCACGTGAAAATCAAAATGTGTTTCTTTGAATGGTTTATTTATTATTTATCTTGCACACGTCCTTGTAATGGTTCCACAAAGATTCATTGTCCTATCATCACTCGTTTTTCATGGGGGCTGTCTCAAGTAGTGAAAGTTTAATTACACTACTTGTCATTAAAATTGCTACATTGCAAAGATGACATGCTACAGACATGAAATTTAACTGACAGGAAGAAGATGCTGTGATATGCAAATGAATAGCTTTTCAGAGCATTCACACAAGGTTGGCGCCGGTGGCGACACCTACAACGTGCTGACATGATGAAAGTTTCCAACTGATTTCTCATACACAAACAGCAGTTGACCGGCGTCGCCTGGTAAAATGTTGTTGTTATGCCCCGTGTAAGGAGGAGAAATGCGTAACATCATTTTTCCGACTTTGATAAAGGTCGGATTGTAGCCTATCATGACATTGCTGCTCGCATTGGTCGAGTTCCAAGGACTGTTAGTAGAATATGGAATCAGTGGATTCAGAAGGGTAATACGGAATGCCGTGCTGGATCCCAATGGCCTTGTATCACTAGCAGTCGAGATGACAGGCATCTTATCAACATGGCTGTAATGGATCGTGCAGCCATTTCTCGATCCCTGAGTCAACAGATGGGGACGTTTGTAAGACAACAACCATCTGTACGAACAGTTCAATGATGTTTGCAGGAGCATGGACTATCAGCTCGGAGACCATGGCTGTGGTTACCCTTGGTGCAGCATCACAGACAGGAGTGCCTGCGATGGTGTACTCAACGACAAACCTGGGTGCATGAATGGCAAAACGTCATTTTTTCAGATGAATCCAGGTTCTGTTTACAGCATCATGATGGTCACATCCATGTTTGGTGATATCGCGGTGGACGCACATTGGAGGTATGTATTCGTCATTGCCATACTGGCGTATCACCCGGTGTGATGGTATGGGGTGCCACTGGTTACACGTCTCGGTCACCTCTTGTTCACATTGATGACACTTTGATCAGTGAACGTTACATTTCAGATGTGTTACGACCCGTGGCTCTACCCTTCATTCGATCCCTGCGAAACCCTACATTTCAGCAGGATAATGCATGACCGCAATTTGCAGGTCCTGTACGGGCCTTTCTGGATACAGAAAATGTTCAACTGCTACCCTCGCCAGCACATTCTCCAGATCTCTCACCAACTGAAAACTTCTGGTCAATGGTTGTCAAGCAACTGGCTCGTCACAATATGCCAGACTACTCTTGATGAACTGTGGTATCGTGTTGAAGTTGCATGGGCGGCTGTACCTGTACACGCCATCCAAGCTCTGTTTGACACAATGCCCAGGCATATCAAGGCCATTATTACTGCCACAGGTTGTTGTTCTCGGTACTGATTTCTCAGGATCAATGTACCCAAATTGAGTAAAAATGTAATGACATGTCAGTTCTAGTATAATATTATTGTCCAATACCCGTTTATCATCTCCATTCTTCTCGGTGTAGCAAATTTAATGGCTAGTAGTGTATAAACAATCTGTACACTAGGGATAAAAGGTATGGGACAGCACTTTTATAAAGGGAATGGCCTCTCATTTGGGAGGACAGAGACTCCAACCTTCATCTGGCCATCCTGATACAGGTTTCATTTTGGCTTCCCTAAATTACTTCAGACAAATTCTGGCTTGGTTCCTACTATAAGGCCATGCCCAACTGCCCAATCCATCCTTGTCAAAATAGACCTGTAAGTATGTAAATGCCTGTATATATGAATTAAGTTATTTTGTCAGCCTAAAAAGTACTACATCAGTTTCAGTATCCTTGAAAAGTGATCTATGGATGAACAAAATTACTGCTGTTACTACTACTACAACTACTTCTACTGTTATTATTGCTGCTATTGCACTACCAAATCAGGGATGAATGGTAGAAGAGAGAGAAAGAGAGAGACAGAGAAAGAGAGAGAGGGATTAAGAGAAGTTACCGTAGAAGAAATATGTTCACGTGAGGTACTCAGTACATTCACTCACCATTAGAATGAAAGAGGACTACACTCTTGTAGTTGAAACAGACAATTTTCTTCTGTTAGAGCAAACACTTATATTATTTTGGTGGCTAATTTTTTATCCACATAACCACAAATTCTCTTGGGCAATAAATAAATTATGAGACAGAATTGTTGATTAGTGCTTACCTTTCAGAGATCAAATATGTAGTACTATGTACTGCCAATAGACACAAATAAAAGCAAAAGTGACCACGATGAAGGAACTAATAATTCCAAAAGCTAGGATAGTGTATGCACTTATATAGGTGTCATTCATCATTCACACATTGTGTTCCATCAATCCCAGCATGAGGGATGTAAAATGATTCAAGTTAAATGTTCAGAGGCATAAGACAGCACTGCTGGCTATGTCTGTAAAGTACACTAACCACAAACTGTGACCAGAACTAATCAACTCAAAGGATAATTCTGGTAATTACTGCTAGATTGCTTCACACATGTATGTTAGCTGAAGAACACCTTTATAAAAAGCCATTGCCATTCCTCCTATACTACTCAGTTGTTGTTGTTATATAATACTTCAAACACAGTGTTTCAACGTTAGACAAACCACCATTAGCTGTCTACACACTGACAGAGTCAGGACCCATCTTATACAAGTACACTATCTGAGCAAAAGTTGTAGCCCCAGACCCAACCGAATAGTGCGTGCACCCTGCCGTCGCATCGCTTGCCACAGTTTCCTGTCGAGACTGCCAGCGGCACAAGGTGTTGCCGCCGACCGAAGGTGTCGCGCCATTGCTGAGCTCGGCCCTACAGCGCCCTTTGGCTACATGATTTAACAGGAGAATTGGCCCCAAGTCAGGGAGTCTTGCAGACAGCTCATTGCAGTCATCAGTACCATCGTTCGTTGTCTGGTTACCTAGCTCGTTGTGTGATTCAGTATTGTATAATGACTTAGGCCACGAATCAGGAATATTCTTTGGACACTAATTGGAACTGTATCTATGGTACACTCTTTGCTATCAATAAAGCTAAGTAACTGTTTTATAATAGCTGGCACTTATTTGTCACTAATCATTTTCCTGCCATCAGATTTTAGTCACAACTTGGTCACACCCTACTCCATATCCAAATTATGGTTGCCACACCCGGGCAGCCATAAAAGTGGGAACGAGGATGGGATTGCTCATCTCACAAGTGCTCCTTTCCACCCTCAGTCCAATGGTGAGGCTGAGCAGTTTGTCTGTACTTAAACAACAGATGAGCAAACTTCGCACCCACATGACAGACCAAGCTTTGCTCGCATTCCTTTCGTCTTATCGTTCGCAGCCTCATGATGGCCCGTCACCAGCAGAGTTGTTTCATGGCCATCGCCACAGAACTTTTCTCACCTGCCACTGCGCGCGCTAGTGCTGCTGTGGCTGCATGATTGCTTTGTGCCTAACTCTGCTATGTATTGCAGGTTGTTTGCCAGCCGCAGCCACTGGGGGCATGGTACCATCGTCCAGCGGTTGGGTTTGCACATATTTCTTGTTTCCATCCCCATTGGCTTGGAGCGCCAGCACCAAAATCAGCTGCAGCTTTGCTGTGCTAGCGACATTGCCGTAGGCTTCCCAGTTGCAGACCCACAGGCGGACTCGCCCCATTTCCTGGATGGCGGGCGTCCCTCATCGACCCCGCCCTCGCAGCTATCGCTGCTGCAGGAGCCTTCCCATATGGAAGTTGATGCGGTTGTCCAGGCTGGTCCAGCCCACCCTCCGGCTCTTCCTAGCTGGGACTCCATCGCTGCCTCTTCTCTTGGGTCATCTTCACTGCCGCCCGAGGCTTCTCCGTTGTCCTCGAGCGTCCGGGCATGTTAAGTGTTGGGTTCATCGTGTCTGCTGTGTGTTGCGTCCTTGGGGTCATTTTGGCTGGTTCTGGCTTCAGCACATGGCGAATGCCGGGACGTGGGAACTGACGCTACCCAGCCTTGCTCCGTTGGTTCCCTGTCACCTCACAGTAACCACACCCTCCCCTTCGTCGTCAGGCCCTGGCAGCACCTGATGTCTCGGTGGCCTTTCAAGGAGGGAGGAATGTTGTATCTGCAGACCCAACCGAATAACGTGCATGTCCTGCCGTCGCATTGCTTGCCACAGTTTCCCGTCAAGACCGCTGGCGGTGCATGGCATTGCTGCCGACCAAAGACGTCGCACCATTGCTGAGCTGGGGGCTACAGCGCCCTCTGGCTACACAATATAAGAGGAGTGTTGTCCCCGAGTCAGGGAGTCTTGCAGACAGCTCATTGCAGTCATCAGTGCTGTTGTTCGTTGTCTGGTTACCTAGCTCACTGTGTGATTCAGTATTGTATAATGACTTAGGTCACGGATCAGGTATATTCTTTGGACACTAATTGGAACTGTATCTACGGTACACTCCTCGCTGTCAATAAAGCTAAGTAACTGTTTTATACTAGCTGGTGCTTATTTTTTACTAATAGTTTTCCTGCCACCAGATTTTAGTCACAACCTGGTCACATCCTATTCTATATCCAAATTATGGTTGCCACACCCAGGCAGCCATAAAAAAAAGTATGTGGACACCTTTATGTAATGTGGAAGTAGCCTCCAGATGTTGTGAGAGATGGATTCACCAGAGTGAGGCATGGACTATTGTGTTGCCAGTAGAGAAACAATAAGAGCAGAACGGATTGGTCAGCAGAGCTCAATGACTTCGAACATGGACCAGAGATGTCACCCCAGAAACAAATCTGTCAGGGATATTTCAAATCTTCTAAAAGTGCTGTAATTTGAGTGTGAAGTGAGAATGCAAAGGAACAGCCACAGCTAAACTGATACCAGGTAGTACTCATGTACTGACATATAGGGACCGTCAAGCACTGAAGAGGATTGTTGTAAAAAATTGAACGAAATCAGTGGAAGGAATCACTAGTGAGTTCCAAAGAGTTAGCAGCAGTCAGGCTATGGCAATGACTATGGGTAATGAGTTGAACACAATGTGGTACAGTGGTTTTTGTAGTCAGTGCTACGTGATGCTTGAGGTGATGTAAAGTATGATGCCACTGGATAGTGGATGACTCGAAACAAGTGAGTGATTTGGAGTGATGAACATTTTACCCCCATGGCAATACAATGGAAGTGTTTAGGTGGGGAATACCAGGAGAACGTTAGCTGTGATCACTGTGAAGTGCGCAGGATGTGGTGTTACGTTACAGGAGTGTTTTTCGTGGTTATGGTGTGCTACCCCTATTGCACTTATGAAAACATTAACTGTTGAAGGATTTCAACACATTTTACAGTATTGCGAACTGCATATGGTAGAGGAACAGTTCAGAGAGAGGACTGTATCAGTCCTCTCATAAAACAGCAACCGTGAGGCAAGTTTTGTATGCAACAGCATTCCTGAAATGGACTGGCCAGCTCAGAGTCCTGAACAACTGGGGATTAGTTAGAATGTCAACTGTGCTCCACAGTTCCAGTGTCACTATCTTCTTCAGGTTTGGCTCTTGAGGAAAAAATGGGCTGCCATTCTTCCACAGACATTCAGATGCCTCACTGGTAGTGTCCCCAGTAGAATTCAAGCTGTCATAAAGGTGAAGGGGTGACACACACCACATTACTGTTCACTATTAGGTGTCTGAATACTTTTGATCAGATAGTGTATTACAGATGCACTGAATTCACATTTTGAGTCCAAGTAATCTGATGAACCATACAAAGAGTGGCTAATAATCTATTATTTTGCTTTATGTTTAAATATTCTAAGATTTTCAACCCAATGCATCCTTCAAAGGAATGGCTTACAAAACACTAAATACTGTTCATTAGCATTAGGACATTGCCAGCTGGATTAATAGAAGAGATATGGGGGATTTAACAAAGAGTGTCTTGTTTCATTACAGGATTCTTTAATCTGTGTGAAAGCATTACAAAATGCTCAACAAATTCCTGTGGCAGACACTACAAGAGAGGCGTGCATTGCAGAGTTTACTTTAGCTGTTCCAAATGTGTTAAGTTTAAGAAGAATTGTGGCAACTTATTTCTTCATCACATACATGTCTCTCAAAGTCAACACAATGAGAAAATCAGAGAAATTTTACTGGCTATCATTCTCCACACATGACGTTTCTGAATGGAATATTAAAGGAGTGTAAACAGAGTGGTGCTAGAAGTACCCTCCTCCACACAGTGTGAGGTGACTTGCAACGTACATGTGTAGATGTACATGCACACTGAAGTGACAAAAGTCGTGGGATAACTCCTAATATCGTGTCAGACCTCCTTTTGCCTCGCATAGTAGCAGCAACTCAATGTGGCATGGATTCAACTAGATATTGGAAGTCTCCTGAATAAGTATTGAGCCATGCTGCCTTTATAGTTGTCCCTAACTGCTAAAATGTGCCTGGTGTAGACTTTTATGCACAAACTGACGTCTCAATTGTGTCCCATAAATGTTTGATGGCATTATGGCATTCACATTGGGCAATCTGAGTGGCCAAATCATTCACTCAAATTGTCCAGAATGTCCTTCAAACAAATTGCAAACAGTTGTGGTTTGGTGATATGATGTATTATCATCCATAAAAATTTCATAACTGTTCAGGAACGTGAAGTCCATGAATGACTGCAGATGGTCTCTAAGTACCCAACCATAACTTTTTCCACTCAAAGAGTAGTTCAGCTGGACCAGAGGATGCAGTCAATTTCATGTAAACACAGCCCACGCCATTAAGGAACCACCACCAACTTGCAAAGTGCCTTGTTAAGAACCTAGATCCATGGCTTCATGGGGTCTGCACCATGCTTGAACCCAGCTATCAGCCCTTAGCAACTGAAATTGGAGCTCATCTGATCGTGCCACAGTTTTCCAATCATCTAGGATCCAAGCGATATGGTCACAAGTTGAGGAGAATCACTGCAGATGATGTCACACTGTTTCAAAGGCACTGACATAGACGATCTGCTGCCATAGCCCATTAACACCAAATTTTGCCACCTGTTCAAATGGATACATTTGTCATATGACACACATCGATTTCTGCAATGCTGCTTCTCTGGTAGCAATGACAACTCTAACAGCTCTAGATTGTTACATCCAGGCTGTTGGTCACTGTGTTGTCAATGGTGAGAGGTGATACCTGAAATATGGTATTCTCAGCACACTCTTGTCACTGTGGATCTCAGAATATTGAATTTGCTAATGATTTCCAAAAGGGTATGTCAAATGTATTTAGCTCCATCTACCATTTTGATTTCAAAGTCTGTTAACTCCCACAGTGTGGGCATAATTACACCAGAAAATTTTTCACGCAAAACACATGAGTACAGATGACAGCTCTGCCAATGCACTGACCTTTTATACCCTGTGTACAGGATTCTACTGACAACTTTATATGTACAACCACTACCCCATTACTTTTGCACCTCAGTGTAGATCACGATATGAGAATTTATGTTTTGGGGCATGTACAAATCATGAGAGATGCTTACCCATTTCTTTGGAGCTGTGTGGAAACTCGGACCATCTGACCGAGGGCTGCTGCTGCAGTCTCTTCGACTCCGGCATTGCTGCACCTCAACAGGATATCCACGACTACATACACACAACGATCTGATGCATCACTGCTAGATGATACTGCCTCAGTTTCACTGAGTTTGAGTGCGAGATCACAGAAAGCCTGCAATCAGTGTAAGTTTATTTATCAGTTATTATCATCACTTTTATCATCAACATTATTTAGATATAAATTATCCATTTGATGGAAGGATCTTAGAATTCTCACACTACTTCCCAACAGATATATTTATTATTGGTTTTTGTTGCTGATAAAAATCATTCAGGTGTACTGTGATTTGCACAATGACAATAATAGAACCAAAAATAATTTTCATGTAGACTTTGCCTCTTGTTCAAGTTTCAAATTTGAGTCATATACTCAACAAGCCCCCATCAAAAAAATTAAAAGATTGAAAATCCATACCAATTCAAAAGAAAATTGAAAATGTACTTCATCAGCCACTATTTCTCAAATTAACTAAACAGGGTGTATATAAAGTCTGGAAACACTTTCAATTATTTATTGCACAAGAACTAATCATTGTACATATGTCATACATATTGCACTTTGAAGAGAAATTCTGAAAGCTTTTTTTACAAACATTTGATATGCAAACCATGAGTGACCCAGCAGATGTCAATACGGTAATCGAATTCTTGCCATACCCATCCCAACATGGCATCGTCATCTGTGGCAGTCGTGTCCCATATTCTCTCCCGGAACTCTGCTACATCACATGGTAGAGGCAGTACATACACCAGATCTTTAATGTGTCCCCACAGAAAAAAGTCA